>NC_084956.1:157500-206957 GCF_949316205.1 Platichthys flesus
ATATGGAGGTTTTCCGCTATGTTTCCACCTGACCCCTAAGCGGAAGGTGTGTGACGTCAGCACGCAGGACGTTCCAGAGGATTACCCGTCATGCCCCGCGGGTGAAGATGGCGACAGCTGAACGAAGCCGCAGATCAACTTTATCCTCCCGGTTCTGAGCGCTTCTGGCCCCGCGAACCGCAGCGTGTCCGAGCGCAGCTTCTCCGGTCGCCGCCCGCTCCCGTGGCCTCGTCCCTTGTATCATCTGCGACCGGATCTTATCGCTGCTGCCCGGCCTCCACCCTCCACCCTCCACCCTCCTGCCGCCGGAGCTCCGGGTAAACTTTCCTGTCGTCTCCGGGTGCTGGTGGAGATTAGCCGAGCCGAGCTAACAGGTGAGCTACTCTGTGTGTGTGTGTGTGTGTGTGTGTGTGTGTGTGTGTGTGTGTGTGTGTGTGTGTGTGTGTGTGTGTGTGTGTGTGTGTGTGTGTGTGTGTGTGTGTGTGTGTGTGTGTGTGTGTGTGTGTGTGTGTGTGTGTGTGTGTGTGTGTGTGTGTGTGTGTGTGTGTGTGTGTGTGTGTGTGTCACTTGCATTGAATACACAAATATATTGATCCATCAGTTATTGATCAGTTGCTCTCTATCTCTCGCTCTCCTCAGTGAATCAGTGAAGTGTCGTTGTTTGTGAACATTTTACGTTAAAACCTCAAAGAAAACCTGTGGAGCTGCTTTCACATGACACAGCAGCACTGTGCTTTGAGCTCAGGGAGAATCTCTCGGCTCAGGACTCGGGGGGTCAGTGGTCTCCACTTTGATTTGACTTCTTTCAGACTTGTGAGCTGCATCTTTCGTCTTTACTGTATCAGAGCGGCTGAAGAACAGTGGGAGCAGTTTCTCTCTGGTCCACAGCGGCTCACTGGGTTTGTACCCAGGTGGAGTTTCAGTTTCCTCCTCCTCACTGCTCTCTCTGACATCATAAACAATGACTGGTCAACATGTTGTGCTCAGTACAACACGAGACGTCAGGACTCGGTGTGAAAGTGGGCGGAGCGACAAGCAGACATGATCCGACCCCATCGGTTAATAACTAAACACATGACGTCAGTTTGTCACTGAAATCATCCCAATATAAAACAGAACAAATGAACGTGAACTAGTTTGTTTGAAGTGTGAACTGGAACAACACTGCATCAGAGGAGCTGAAAGGTTCTTGTGGGTCTCTCAGGTCCTGGTCCTCCTCAGAGACTAACGATCCCCACCAGCTCAATGGATCCTCTAAGAACATGATATCAGGGTTCAAAGGAAGTGAGTGATCAGTGGGCGGAGCTTCATACTGTCTGATCTCTTATCTGCAACTTAACCTGGAGCAGATCAGCTGTTCGGGATAAGTTACCATGTTGATTTTAAGCGAACAAGCCTCTTGGACTGAAAACTCTTTAAACCTGAAGTTTTCCTGTTGCACACAAATCCTGCTTCGTAGTCCAGAGCTCAGGTGGAGCCTCTGTGGCCCTGAATTATGACACAGCTACCGTCATTGTCAGGTTATGTGTGTGTGTGTGTGTGTGGAGCTTCATGATTGGATAATATAAGAGACAGCAATTTATTTCAGTAAAGCCTGTTCATCACAAAACATACAACTGTTTAAAAGTTGTATGACAGAGGAGAGGCCCTTGTTTCCATGGTGACTGACGAAGGTCAGGTCTCCCTATCTCCGTCACGGCGACAACACGAGGACGTGAAGGCGAATGTTCACCTGATCATCAATGATGTTGTCGATAGGTGCAGATCAACAAGCAACACAACAGCACAATAACACTTTGATTCCAGGCAGCAGCTGAATGGGTCGGGTTTGTGTGTGCTTCCCGTTCTGGAGTTTTTCTTTGCAGCCGATGGATTTCACAGCACACAAATGCCTGCAAACGCATGTGCACTTCCTGTAAACTTCCTGTAAACGCATGGGCACTTCCTGTAAATCCCTGTAAACTTCCTGTAAACGCATGTGCACTTCCTGTAAACTTCCTGTAAACACCTGTGAACTTCCTGTAAACGCATGTGCACTTCCTGTAAACGCCTGTACACTTCCTGTATACGCCTGTACACTTCCTGTATACGCCTTTACACTTCCTTTAAACGCCTGTGCACTTCCTGAAAATGCCTGTACACTTCCTGTAAATGCCTGTACATTTCCTGTATACGCCTGTACACTTCCTTTTAAATGCCTGTACACTTCCTGTAAAATGTATGTAAACTTCCTGAAAACGCATATGCATTTCCTGTAAACGCATGTGCACTCCCTGTAAACGCATGTGCACTTCCTGTATACGCATGTGCACTGCCTGTAAACGCCTGTACACTTCCTGTATACGCCTGTACACTTCCTGTAAACGCCTGTACACTTCCTGTAAATGAATGTACACTTCCTGTTAACGCCTGTAAAATTCCTGAAAACGCATTTCCTTGAAATGCATGTGCACTTCCTTGAAACGCATGTGCACTTCCTGTAAGCGCAGTTACACTTCCTGTAAACATGTGTTCACTTCCTGTAAAATCATGAACACCTCAAGTAAACATTGCCTTTTTTAGTTTTTAACATTATTATGGTTTATCCTTTAATCGTAGTAACCCTTTTTTTTAGGGGTTAGGGTTTGCATGTATTCTTATTTTTTAAACCGCTAATTGTAATGTGCTTGTATTTTTGGCTTTTAGCGTGTATTTAGCCTGTAATTGTAGGTATCTCAGCCCCTGTTTTCACTTTCAGTCTGTATTTAGTTTCTCGTCACGTCTCTCTTTTCTGTCTGACTGGCAGCTGGTATTGACGTGTGTTTTTCCATCCCTCCATCTTGTGTTTCAGGTGGTCTGAGGTTCATATGCCCACGGGAGAAAGAGGAGGAGGTAATGGACTGAATGTGAGAGGGTACAGCAGAGAGGATGGAGAGCATAGTGTACTGATGTACAAGGTGAGCATCTTTTCATTCATTAACTCAGTGGCCTTGGATCTTTTCTGTCTGTTTGTAAAAACATCACTGTGGAGATGATGTTGTGTTGTCTCCCTGTTGGAACTCTGACCTCAGCAGTTTAATAACTTTTAGTTATTGAGAGTTGAGACACCTGAAGAGAGGACAGGTAATCCTCCTCCCTTCTTCTCTGGTTTGTCTGTTTTCATTTTTCTCTCCCTGTAACCATGGCAACTGATTAATGCGTGACTGGGTTGATGAGTCTTTAAATTTCCACAGAACATATGTTTCCTCAGTGACTTTATTTCATGTATCACGGACATGTTTGCACAGCTCTCGCCTGTTTGTGTTTCAGGTGTTTTGTTTTGTGGATGAATCAGACTTACCACCTGACAGACCTATTAGACGACACGACAAACCTCTGATACGACTAGACAGACTGAAGCACAAAGTGTGGAGTTCAGACTGAGAGAAGCAGGGGATGGGTGAATGACAGGATGGAATAAAGAAGGAAATATACAGAAAGACATGAAAAAAGAAATGACAGAACAAAGGAGAACGTTGAAAGAATGTGGTGAGAAAGGACAGAAAGAGAAAAGGAAGGAGGAGAAAAACTCCCGTGATTTGTTATGGTTGGTTCCTCTGTCAGAAACGTCATGCTTGAGTGACTGCGTATGAGCTTCCGTATGCTTTCCTCGTCACAGGCCAAACGGTAGTCTCATACATGGCCTTGTACAGGGTTTCGTACGGTCATGGAAAACCTGGAAAAGTCATGGAATTTTGTTATATTAATATTTTCATGTTGTTCATTTTAGGGATGGGCATAATTAATAGACGATGAGTTTTGTCGATACCATTATATTTTCATGGATGAAAACTATTGCATGTTCGCCATGTGGCAGGACGTCGGAATATCCGAGTTGCCTTGAACGCAGCACAGCGAGGATGTTAGCAGCCCGGAGCTAACCTGCGCTGCTCGGCTTCATGTCCGCACACGGATCGTCAGTCCACGCGGAGGGGAACCCCAACAGACCCGGGTCTGGGTGAGGGGTTCCGGGAGTTAGGGCGTGACAATAACTTGACTGAGAGGGCGGGAACAGTCAAATTCAGCTAGCTCCCAACGGTGCTTAGTTTAGAGTACAGCAGCGCATATTTTCAAGTGTTCCCAGTGAACGGATCCCGTTTAACTGCCACAAGAGTTGTTCATCTTCGAATAAAGGTCTCAATGAGGAAACACGCTTTTTTTTTTTTTTTTTCACTGCATTTTAATATAGCCTATAAATAGTGAATATTAATATGAAAATATTAATGCTTTTCAAGAAATACGCTAAAATATAAGCAGGCATACTTGGGTTTGTGTAATTTAAGGTATACTGTGTGCCTTGGAATTCTCATTGTTAGTTTGAATACTACATTGTCACTTTTTCGCGAATACACCGAGATCTCACAAAATGTTCGGTCATGGAAATTTGGTTTAAAGTTATTGAAAAGTCATGGAAATCCATTGGTCAAAATGTGTATGAACCCTGCTCGTAAGAACAGGTCAATCTGAGGAGGACTGTTTCAGACAGGGTAAAAAGGAGCTGTTTTAAATGATCCTTGTGGTATTTTGACCAAAATACTTTAGACATTTCAACTTGAGGTAAAATGGGCATGTATGTCTCCTTTAAAGTTATAGCTCCACCCACTGGCAACAATAAATAAAAATTTTTCATACTTATTAGTAGTACCCACCTACTGTTAAAAGGAAGTACCTCTCCGGCTGCAATTATTCCATTTGCATGAAATTTCCATGGTCTGGTTCTTTGTGTAGGTCAGTCATGTAAAGTATGTGTGGCTCAGTTAAGTGTGTAAGTTGAAAAGCAAACAAAAGAAAAGTCATGCTGCTGTTAGGACGGGGAGAGTCGTGAATTAAGCTCAGAGGAATAAAGCTAAAGGACACCTAGTGTCCAGGTGAGGCTGGAGGGGGTCGTCACATTTAGTTATTATATTTATATTATAACTGTTATTGTAATTATTATTCTAGTCATCTTAATATCTATTATGATGAACGGTTTTGTATTTATAAATCTCTTTTCTAGTCTTGATGACTCAAAGCTCTTTGCAGTTTTACATTCACCCATTCACACACACACATTCATACAGAGCATCTATTAGCAGCACTGTGTCCTTCCTGTTGAGCCCCAAGCGAGTGTCTCTTATTGGGTCTTTTGGACGTGACGCGGCATCTCGACGTCTCCTCCTCTGACATGTAGCACGTTAGCTGCCTACACTGTGTTCTGTCATTAACAGGCTAATGTTAGCATCATTCAGATCAATGCAGCTGTACTTCCTGTCCTGGAAACACACTGAGATCAATGAGATGCCTGAGGACACACACACACACACACAGACAGACAGACAGACAGACAGACAGACACACACACTTTCTATAGCTTCTTTCCTTTCTATAGTTGTGAGGACACTCGTATCCCTAGCCCCTAACCCTAACCTTAACTTAAGTCTTATTCTAACCCTAAAGTCAAGTCTTAACCCTCAAACAACCCTTGGACTTTGTGAGGACCAGTCAAAATATCCTCAAGATGATCTAGAACCAAAATATGCCTCATAACTTTAGGAAGACAAACCACACACACACACACACACTGACACACCAATTATAGCATTGATGTACTTTTGTGATGTTTTGTGTGTGTGTGATGACTGACCTTTTACTAGTGTTGAAGGGATGTCCTCACAGTGCAGATGATTCTCGTGCTTGATCCTCACAAACACACATTTGCACTTCATCGCACACACATGCATGAGGCCTGGTTGATGCTGATGAGGGGTGACTGAGCATTGATCTGCAGAGAGAGAGAGTGACGGTCGTGTCAGAGTCAGTTTTGGATGAGGTCTGGTTGCGAGCGGTTGGCAGGCGGTCAGTGGGTGATTGGCAGGCTGTTGGCGGTTGATTGGTGGAGTCTGCGTTTCTACCTCATCTCTTCTTCTCCTGACAGGACTGACAAACCATCAGGAAGTAAAGAAACTAAGAAACAGGATCCAGGATGACGAGCGCAGCCCCTGCTAGGAAGCCGTATCGTAAGGCTCCACCACAGCACCGCGAGACCCGCCACACCATGCCCGTCGCTCCACCCCCGCCTGCACCGCAGCCCGACATCAATCAGGTAAACCTACACGCTATAAACACCCCCCCACCCCCTTTTCAGTACCTTACCCACTTTACTGCTAAACAGCCACGAAGCACTGGGCTGCTGCATGGTGTCCAAACATCACCGCTCCCGTTCTCGGACAGTGAGCCAGAAGTCTCTAGTTTGTCCAGTCTCGAGCTCTGCATCCCCTCATCCTCGCTCCTCAGAAGCCACACCGGCCGCCCCAACAGGATCAGAAGCACAGCGATGGGCGTAACGGCATCTGAGCGGCATCCAACAAGTCCTCACAGCATGTCAAGTCCTAGCCAGAGTCCTCTTAACATGCACCATCCAGCAAGTCGCTTCGCAGTCATCGGCAACCAGAGTTTGCCAGCACATCGAAGCCCTGCCTGGAAACACAGCCCCGCCAGTGGCGCCAGAAGAGAGCATCACTGTGGGATCCAGAGACAGACTTCTGTCCCACCGAAGGGCATCTTGAAGCAGCCGACCTCTCTGGACGTGGAACACACCTACGATATCATCAGGAAATCAAAGTCAGTGGAGCTGCTGGATGAAAGTCAGGGCAGCGCTGTCCGCTCACTGGACCGTGTGGCGCAGCGGGTGGCAGCCCCACGCCGGTCCTCGGCCCCGCCCCTGCCATCTATGACCGACTGGAACCGGAAGAGGCAGATTTTGGAGGAAAAAGTTCGGTTCTCCAACTTTCTGGATGAAATCACCTGTCGAGTCCTAAGCCCCGCCCACCTCACCCTGTTGGGTAGGTCCCCCTCCGTAGAGCCAGTTAGCCCCGCCCCTCATCGCAGACATCCGGGCCGCCGCCCTGCCCACAGGAAACAGCGGACAGGGTGTTCCTCCACTGACCGCACGAGGCGCTGGGACGACTGGGTGGCGGCAGTGCAGCGTCCCAGTAGCTGGTACCAGCCCCTGCAGGGGGAGGGGGCATGGCAGGAGACCCCTCAGCACCAATGTGACATCCAAGAGGAGGCGGGGCCTAAGGAAGAAGTGTTGGGCGTGAATAAAGGGATAAAAATGAAAGTTCAGGAAAACAAACATCCTTTCACAAATCTGTCACTGCTGTCCCGCATCAAGGTACGTCCTCACCCCCTCATCCTTCATCTCACCTCCTCTTCGTCATCCTCACCGTCCTCATCATCATCCTCCTCATCCTCATCCTCACCCTCCTCATCATCATCTCACCTCATCATCATCCTCACCCTCCTTCATATTCATCCTCACCCCCTCATCCTTCATCTCACCTCCTCTTCGTCATCCTCACCCTCCTCATCATCATCCTTCTCATCCTCATCCTCACCCTCCTCATCATCACCCTCCTCATCCTCACCCTCCTTCATATTCATCCTCACCCCTCATCCTTCATCTCACCTCCTCTTCGTCATCCTCACCGTCCTCATCATCATCCTCCTCATCCTCATCCTCACCCTCCTCATCATCATCTCACCTCATCATCATCCTCACCCTCCTTCATATTCATCCTCACCCCCTCATCCTTCATCTCACCTCCTCATCATCATCCTCACCCTCCTCATCATCATCCTCCTCATCCTCACCCTCCTCATCATCTCACCCTCCTTCATATTCATCCTCACCCCCTCATCCTTCATCTCACCTCATCATCATCCTCACCCTCCTCATCATCATCCTCCTTCATGTTCATCCTCACCCTCTCATCCTTCATCTCACCTCCTCATCATCATCCTCACCCTCCTTCATATTCATCCTCACCCCTTCATCTCACCTCCTCATCATCATCCTCACCCTACTTCATATTCATCCTCACCCCCTCATCCTTCATCTCACCTCCTCATCATCATCCTCACCCTCCTCATCATCATCCTCCTTCATGTTCATCCTCACCCCCTCATCCTTCATCTCACCTCCTCTTCGTCATCCTCACCCTCCTCATCCTCACCCTCCTTCATATTCATCCTCACCCCTCATCCTTCATCTCACCTCCTCTTCGTCATCCTCACACTCCTCATCATCATCCTCAACCCCTCATCCTCCTTCATATTCATCCTCAACCCCTCATCCTTCATCTAACTTCATCGTCATCCTCACCCTCCTCATCATCATCTTCCTCATCCTCACCCTCCATCATATTCATCCTCACCCCCTCATCCTTCATCTCACCTCCTCATCGTCATCTTCCTCATCCTCACCCTCCATCATATTCATCCTCACCCCCTCATCCTTCATCTCACCTCCTCATCGTCATCCTCACCCTCCTCATCATCATCTTCCTCATCCTCACCCTCCATCATATTCATCCTCACCCCCTCATCCTTCATCTCACCTCCTCATCGTCATCGTCATCCTCCTCATCCTCATCCTCACCCTCCTTCATATTCATCCTCACCCCCTCATCCTTCATCTCACCTCCTCATCGTCATCCTCACCCTCCTCATCATCATCCTCACCCTCCTTCATATTCATCCTCACCCCCTCATCCTTCATCTCACCTCCTCATCGTCATCGTCATCCTCCTCATCCTCATCCTCACCCTCCTTCATATTCATCCTCACCCCCTCATCCTTCATCTCACCTCATCATCATCCTCACCCTCCTCATCATCATCCTCCTTCATGTTCATCCTCACCCTCTCATCCTTCATCTCACCTCCTCATCATCATCCTCACCCTCCTTCATATTCATCCTCACCCCTTCATCTCACCTCCTCATCATCATCCTCACCCTACTTCATATTCATCCTCACCCCCTCATCCTTCATCTCACCTCATCATCATCCTCACCCTCCTCATCATCATCCTCCTTCATGTTCATCCTCACCCCCTCATCCTTCATCTCACCTCCTCTTCGTCATCCTCACCCTCCTCATCCTCACCCTCCTTCATATTCATCCTCACCCCTCATCCTTCATCTCACCTCCTCTTCGTCATCCTCACCCTCCTCATCATCATCCTCAACCCCTCATCCTCCTTCATATTCATCCTCAACCCCTCATCCTTCATCCAACTTCATCGTCATCCTCACCCTCCTCATCATCATCTTCCTCATCCTCACCCTCCATCATATTCATCCTCACCCCCTCATCCTTCATCTCACCTCCTCATCGTCATCTTCCTCATCCTCACCCTCCATCATATTCATCCTCACCCCCTCATCCTTCATCTCACCTCCTCATCGTCATCCTCACCCTCCTCATCATCATCATCATCTTCCTCATCCTCACCCTCCATCATATTCATCCTCACCCCCTCATCCTTCATCTCACCTCCTCATCGTCATCGTCATCCTCCTCATCCTCATCCTCATCCTCACCCTCCTTCATATTCATCCTCACCCCCTCATCCTTCATCTCACCTCCTCATCGTCATCCTCACCCTCCTCATCATCATCTTCCTCATCCTCACCCTCCATCATATTCATCCTCAGCCCCTCATCCTTCATCTCACCTCCTCATCGTCATCCTCACCCTCCTCATCATCATCTTCCTCATCCTCACCCCCTCATCCTTCATCTCACCTCCTCTTCGTCATCCTCACCCTCCTCATCATCATCTTCCTCATCCTCAGCCCCTCATCCTTCATCTCACCCTCCCCCACATCATCCTCAGGGAGAGAGTGAGAGAGAAACTCAGCTTGTTTCATCAACAATAACTGTAGCCGTCTGATTGGTTCAGTCACAGCAGCTGAGTTATTGATGTTTCTGCTCAGTGAAGCCCTGCTGCATGCTGGGAACTAAACATCGACACAGATCAATGAGACAGGAAACATCCTGTCGTCTCCATGACGTTGTTTATTGACCTCCCACCACCGACAGTGTCACATGTTGAGCCAATAATCAATAACGTTATCGGCATAAATTCAGTCAACAGTGAAATTTCTGTTTGATAATTGATTATTTGTACGGTAGTGAATATAACTGATGTTGTTGTGTTTCAGGAGGCGTTAACAGATGCTGACAGGATCAGGTCAGTCTCTTTACATATAACATATCACAGTCAAATCAATAATCTACCGATTCATCAATCATCGGCCCCCTCACCCCCTCCTCCCATTACCCAGAATCCTGCAACAGCAGAATGAGGACCTTCGGCACCGCCTTTCTCTCTCCACCCACAAGATGGAGGCCATGGAGGCGGAGTTTGATGGCAACCGTCATTACATGGAGGCGGAGCTAAGCCGGACCAGAGACGACTTGGATAAGATGAGGGACAAGTTCCGCAGGTGAGCAGATTCTAGTAGTGACGAGTGGTGTGATTGGCAGATAAAAGAAGCGAGAGAGTGGAGCTGATCTGTAATTGGCCGTTTCACAGGAAGTCACCACTTCATTTAAAGAACAGGGATGTGTTCACTGACAGAGTATTCGAATAGTGCCTCGACTGAGGGGTGAATTCAGAGTAAGGGGCAGGTGGACGATTTACACTTTACGGACAGAAGTAATGGGACCCACCACTCACACATTGAATTCAAGTGTTTGATTCAGTCCCATTGGTTGGACCCTGAGTTCCAGTGGAGTTAAATCTTTGTGATCCTGCTCCGGTTCATAAAGGCTCGGCTGGGTGGGTTTGGTGTGGAAGAGCTGGACTGGCCCCACAGAGCCCTGGGTTAGAGTTAAACCCTAAACCTAACCCATCACTGAACTAGAATGGACTACCTGCACCCGCGGCTTTGTGGCTGGGGGTAGCGTGGTCGTCCTCCAACCTGAAGGTCGGCGGTTTGATCCCCAGTCTGAGACATCTGCATGCCAAAGTGTCCTTGGGCAAGATGCTGAACCCTGAATGGCCCCCCCCATAGAATAACAAAGTGCTGCGATTAGATGCACTGTATGAATGTGTGTGTGAATATGTGTGTGTGAAACTGTACGTTAAAGAGCTTTGAGTCATCAAGACTAGAAAAGAGATTTATAAATACAAAACCAAACCATTCACTTTGTCCATATAGGGTATAATAACTGGATGAACTGGTTTATGTGAATTCAGGCTTGGATGGTCGAGGCTGATGAGGAAACTCAGTCCGAACAGTGATGCGTTCACTGACAGAAGAAGAAGCGAGTTTTCAGATGTGATAACACATTTCTCTATCTCTCTCTGAGTGCAGACTCCAGAACAGCTACACAGCGTCTCAGAGAACCAATCAGGATCTGGAGGAGAAGCTTCACGCTCTGGTAGTTCCCTTGTGACCTTTGATCTCAACTGATTTTCAGTAAAGAGTCTAACCAGTGTGTGTTTGTTAATTTCTCTGAATTTATTCATGATAACATTAATGTTTTCACATTGATATTCATAGTACTGTTGATGTTTACCTCATAATATATATTTATTCATATTAGTATTTAGACAGTAACGAACCTCTTGATTTGGTCTCAAATTTACTTGTGTATGGTTGTTTGTATTTGTGTGTGTGTGGTTCAAATTAGCCACTATCAGATAATCACTGATCAATAACTACATGAACACACTCTGATGCTGTGTATTGATTAACTGTGTAAAAATTGATTTGACTGACAGGGGGCAGTTGCCATGGGAAACAGAGCAGGAGGTTAGAGGTCACTGTAATCAGTGGAAAAAAAGTCAAATCTATTTACTTCTTAACTTCCTTATTTCCTTATTCAGATCATTTAAATAATTAAAAGCTTTAAAAGTTGAAATAATTATATTAAAACTAACTTAATAAATCATTTGTTATTAAATATATACGATATTTCAAAACTGATGTTATAAACAACTTTTCTGTCAAACACGTGACATCAAACCTTTCAATCCACTTCCTGTTTGTCTGATGTCGTTTTTCATCTTCTCTTCTTTTCTCACGCTGCTCTGTGATGGACTCACTCATCTTCATCATCTTTTTCATCTTCGTCAGGCTGCCGTCAGTCAGACATGGGTTCATGCAGTTGGGTTTCATTCATCATCTTCATCCTGACTTTTTTTTCTTCAGTCTGAAGAAGTTTGAACATGAAGTCAGGAAACAAACTGACGTCATGTGATCGTTAATGCTCCAATAGTATCTTTATATCTTATCAAAAACATACATTATTTGATATTTATTTGCTGAAATATTTCGAAATTATCCCCAAAAAGTATTTTGTTATGTAATTGCCGAAGGGCTAGAACCCTTTGGTTTTGCTCTGGTTGGTAATTATTTTTATTCCGTGAGCTGGAATGAGCTAGAAACACGAAACTTACCAGTAACTGGAATTAATGAGCATTAACTTTCCCTGAAGCATGACCTCAGTTCGCCACGTGGTGGCGCTGATAAAGCATTAAAAGAAAATCCAAAGGCCACGCCCCTCACATTATAAGTCCAATTGACATAAAATGGGTTAGGGTTAGGCAAATCCAGCCAATGGTGCTCTAACAAAATTACAATAAGACCATGACAGTCCGCCATGAGGGATTTTTTTGCTAATTTGTCAATAAACAACAAATTCAATATAAAGCATATATTCGATATATTTAAATATAAATCCTACTGATATGGAGCTGCTTCCTCCTAGTGAGCATTAAGATGCCATAGATATGTATATAATAATAACTTAAATGTTTCTTATGATACAAAGTCTAATGGTAATATTTAAAGTTATTTAGATGGTGAAGGCCACGTTTTAAGTTTAAATAAAATATACGACTGCCTTCATTCTTTTAAAATTCCCACATCATCTGAATGTCGTCTTTCAGCTAAAGTTCCGCCTTCCCTCAATTCAGCCTCTTGATTGCTTGTCTGCTGTGATTGACAGCCGATGCACTAATGTAATGTCTCCGCCCCCCCCTCACAGCTGCGGAAGGTGGAGAGGGACAAAAAGACGATGGACCAGGAGATTGTGGAGCTCACCAACAAACTGCTGGACGCCAAGAACACAATCGACCGACTGGAGGAGCTCAATGTGAGAATCCATTCAGTATCACTTGATCTGATTCCTTATTTAGATTTAGATTTATTACAGCATTCCCGTCTCGAAGACTTTTCCTACATCAGAGGCCGGGGGCGGAGTTATCGTGACCAACAAGACCAGCCACAGCTGTGTGTGTGTGTGTGTGTGTGTGTGTGTGTGTGTGTGTGTGTGTGTGTGTGTGTGTGTGTGTGTGTGTGTGTGTGTGTGTGTGTGTGTGTGTGTGTGTGTGTGTGTGTGTGTGTGTGTGTGTGTGTGTGTGTGTGTGTGTGTGTGTGTGTGTGTGAGGCTGAGTCAGGGAGTGTGAGCATGAGAGAGAAGAGAGCGAGCATAGAATGAATGAATGAATATAATTTAATATCAAATATAAAAAGGGTTGATTTGTACAGTCAGGTCTGTAAAGATAGAAACGTAAACTGGTTCTGAAGAGGTTTGCAGGTTGAAGCAGCTCTGAACCCGACTCTGTTCCCTTTGGTGGAAAACAGGTCAAAGTTCATATGTTTATTTCTTCTCTGCAGTTTGAACCAGATGTTTCACTGTGTCACAACCAAGAATAAAACCAAACCTTCAGGACTGATTGGTAGTGTCGAGCTGAGGCTGATGGGTAATGTAGTCTGTGTCTCTCTCCTCAGGAGCGATATCGACACGACTGTAATTTGGCCGTTCAGCTGCTCAAGTGCAACAAGTCGCATTTCAGGAACCACAAGTTCGCTGATGTAAGTCACTTGATGATGTCATCAGAGAAATGACGATGTCACTGCTCGTCATCGATAACTAATCAGTGTGTGTGTGTGTGTGTGTGTCCTCAGCTGCCCTCTGAGCTTCAAGATATGTTGAACAAACACATGAAGACTCTGTCAGGGGGGGCCTCGGGCCCCCAGGACCCGGACACGCTCAGTTTGACGCCCGCAGACGTCGTGCCGACCTCCGTCATCGCCCGGGTCCTGGAGAAACCCGAGCCACTAGTGCTGAATTCTGCCCAATCAAGCAGCTGCGGGCGACCCGTTGCTGAGGACGTCTTTGTGCACGTGGACATGACGGGCCCCGTTGGGGCCGAGGGACGGGGCCGGGACAACGGAGCCGCTCAGGAAGCGTTGCAACACAACGGGTCCTGTCGCAGTCAGAGCAGTCTGGACGGGCAGTTGGAGGGTGAGGAGGGAGGCGGGGCTCCCTCTTTCGAGAAGCTGAATCCGTACCCGGCGCCGCCACACCCCCACCCCCTGTACCCAGGCCGCAAGGTCATCGAGTTCACCTCAGACGATAAAGTGAAGATCCCCAAAAACTCGCCACTTCCCAACTGCACCTACGCCACAAGGCAGGCGATCTCCATGAGCCTCGTCCAAAACGATGACGAGCGTTTAGCCCCCAGCAGCCCCGCCCCCTCCTTGGCTGGGGGGGGTGGAGCCAACCAGCACACGCCACCTTCACAGAGGGATGTCGCCAGCGAGCCTCTATCCAGCCAGTCGAGCCCCTTCAGCAGCCCCCCACAGGTAGGCTGAAGCCCCGCCCACCTTCATTGTTGTTTTATTGATCTGTGATGTCATCATGCACCTGTTGGACCAGATCAGCTGATCATGTTCAACGTTCATTTAATCCCTGTTAATCCTTGTTACCCCCCCCCCCCCCCAGGCTCTCAGCGTGATGGCGAGCTCCGGCAGCTCGGAGGAGGATCTTCTGTCCAACTGGCAGAGGATGTTTGTGGAGAAGATGGCGCCGACTTGCGACAACTCCCTGGTCCACCGTACGTCGTTCAGCAGTCAGATGGCTAAGGAGCTGCAAAGGAGGAGTCAGGCGGGAGGGGGTGGGGCCTCCTTTGACCACCACAGGACGGCGTACTCAGATGGCGAGGAGGGATCATCTGCGAGGAGCTGGACGCCAAGCCGCGGCTCCAGCCTCGACACCGACACCGACACCGAGCCGCGGCCCGGCAGGAGGGGCCGGTACGGGGGGGAGGGCTCGGTGGAGGAGGGGGAGGTGCTGCTGATGAACCTGGAGGAGGACGGTGGCAGCGGGGACACTGCGGTCACCGTGGCGTCCAGCCCCGTCCACGCCCACAGGAACGAGCAGCAGCAGGAGGAGGAGAGAGACGTCCTCCCCCACGACCTGCCCGTCATCTCCCCCCGCGTGCTGGAGAACGACCCCCCCCCCTCCAGCACCGGGCCCTCGCACCGGCCTCAGAAGAGTCCGAAGAGGATGGGCGTCCACCACCTGCATCGCAAAGACAGCCTGACCCGAGCCCAGGAGCAAGGCACACTGCTGGACTGACCCGAGCCCAGGAGCAAGGCACACTGCTGGAATGACCCGAGCCCAGGAGCAAGGCACACTGCTGGACTGACCCGAGCCCAGGAGCAAGGCACCCTGCTGGACTGACCCTCGCTCGCCCGTGTTCTCCCTAAGCTGATGTCTGTCTCCATGGCAACTGACCTGCCCGTCATAAGGGCCATCCAGGATTTTGTGTGTGTGTGTGTGTGTGTGTGTGTGTGTGTGTGTGTGTGTGTGTGTGTGTGTGTGTGTGTGTGTGTGTGTGTGTGTGTGTGTGTGTGTGTGTGTGTGTGTGTGTGTGTGTGTGTGTGTGTGTGTGTGTGTGTGTGTGTGTGTGTGTGTGTGTGTGTGTGTGTGTGTGTGTGTGTCCACATACTTTTGGTCATGTATGTAGCTGATCAGAACACATGGTCGTCACTTGTCTGTTTAGCTTTATGTATGTGGGCAGCAAACAAATGTAGTTGTAGCAACAACACTATTTCAATGTAATCAGATTACCTCAGGGTGGCTGTGATTACTCTGATTAATCACCATTTCTAAATGCTCTGTATATTGTTGTGGGAACGGAAAGATAAACGACAGAAGGTGGATATATACATTTAACATTCGTTTGGTTATTGATGACAAGTCCACATGATAGTTATTAATAGAGTAAAATCAATCTAAACCATATCACACCATAAAGAAATGTGGCTGACTGCTGTGCCTCTGAGCAAACACAGGATGATGTGATTTAGAACCTTCTTATTTTAATCAAACTCAAAGAACCTTCATCCTAACCAGTTGGGGCTTCCTATTTCTTTTTTAAATCAAACAAACTTTAAACAATTTAATGTGAATCCACATCTCAGTGTCCAGCCAGCTCAGTTCCCAGTTCAGTTCATGCAGATGAACTGGTTCAGGTCCCCAGTTCCTGTTTTAACTGGAGGACTCAGGTGACGTCCGGTCGTGTGTCTGGTTCTGAACCGATGGAGTCGGATCAGGTCTCGTTTTAACACTGAGTCCTGAGTGTGAGGGTCTCGTGTTGAACATGTGGACGAGTCCTTTTCATGATGTTTCAATGAGTCTGATAAACTGAGGAATCAAACCAGCAACCAGTGACTTCCTGGTCAGGTCCTGAGAACCAGTGATGAGATAGTGGACACAGAAGCTCCAGCTCGGTACAAACCAGCTGCAGCTTCTGATCTGATCCCAGAGCAGCTGAGACCAGAGGAACTCTCTAGAGAAACTCTCTGTTTCTCTGTTGACAGCCCTAAAGAAAATATTCCCAAAAAGTCCAATTCCTCAAAAAAATTAACAAACGCAATTTATTATTATATTGTTTTTAAACTGAGCGTCCAGATACTTTTGTCCAGGTAGTTTAATTTGATCACGTGTTCATGGAAATGTTGCTCTGCTGTCCAAACCCTATTGGACACATTTTGTTCTTTTACAATGTACACGATACATGGCCAAAAGTTTGTGAATAGCAAACAAGGCGTGTGATTGTGTGTGTCTGTGCGAGAGAGAGAAACTACAACTTCTCGGACGTCTTTGCCTTGTTTCCTGACCAGGAGCTTTTATTTTGAAGATTCAAATGACACAGTCTCAGTGCCTATCACTCTCTCTGGGAAGGGTTGCGAGTATGACGCCAGGCCTGCAGAGTGTCAGACTTCGATTTGTTGACTTCCTCTCATGCTGTGTTATTTAGTCACCTGACCTTTAACCCTGACTGAAACTGTGGGGGCGGGGCTTCTCCTCACCTGGAGAGTAACATCTACATTTAAGAATTTTTAGTTGTGAAGATATAATGTTTGTTTGATTTGTCGTTGATTTGTTTTGTCGTGTTTCTGATCACATTGATTTGATGTCGTCGTGGTACGGGGGCCTGTTAGTGACAGGAAAGATTTTTAAAAGTTTCTCTTCAGAATCTGCTGCTCCTTCACATTCAATGTGAACTGGCTTTTATTGTGAAGCAGCCACAGGAAACAGTTTTGTCTGAAATGTTGTTTTGCTTGGGATCCAGCAAGCCTCCGTACTTTCCCTCTCACGTGGTGTCGTAATTGGACGTCAGCTCGTTGCTTCAGCTGATCAATGATTGATTGAGTCTGTGGACCGGCTCAGGATCTGAATATTGATCACATCGGACTCGATCCTTTTCTTGTATTAGTCGTATTAAAACTTGTTTTGAAACTTTATTTTTATTCTTGTTAATCTGAGATTAATAATTTCCGTACGTCGGCTCGAATACAATCAGTTGCCACTTCATGATAGAACTACAAGTCCTGTTGGTGCATGATGGGATATGAATGCTGTCAGAGCTCTGACAAAGTGCATGATGGGACACAGTAGTAATGTGTCAAGGTGACATCTCGTCAAACTTGAACTGATTCAGAGACGTTGAGGACAGGAGAGTGGTGGTCAATAAACAAAACAGTAGTTTGCTCCTTTTAAATGATTAAAAACATTTGACTGTAAAATCAGACGTGTGTGTCTGTGTGTGTGTGTCTGTCTCTCCCTCTCTCTGGGTGTCTCTCTCTCTGTGTGTGTGTCTCTCTCTCTCTGTGTGTGTGTCTGTCTCTCCCTCTCTCTGGGTGTCTCTCTCTCTGTGTCTCACTGTGTGTGTGTGTGTCTGTGTCTGTGTCTGTCTGTCTGTCTGTCTGTCTGTGTGTCTCTCTCTCTGTGTGTCTTTCTGTCTATCATAAACCTGAGCTTCTTCGTTAACACACATTTTAAACATTTTGTCAAAATCATAATTTTTCACAGATCTTTTGTGACCACGTGAACAAAGTGATTTAATGTTTGGCGCATAATAACGTTAGCTAACAAACTTAGCATAATTTTAGTTATTTTTGTTGTGATTTATTTGCTGTTAAGTTGCTTTGACTCCAGCACAGTATTGCTTCTGAGCTGCTCTTAGCTCTCAAGCTGAACTTGTAAGAGTTCCTGTTCAGTTAGCTTATATGAGAATGCTAATTCTAGCTCATTGGCTACAAAGTGGATGAGTCGTTGAAAGTATTTTCATGGTTCAGAAGATTAAAATGTTTCAGTGAATGTAAGTTATTGAAGAAAACTGTCGTAAGATCGATCAGGCAGGACAAACGGTTAGCTCGCCATTTGACTTTTACACATGCGAACATGCTAACTGCAGCCTGGTGGCTAATCAGTCGTTAGAGATGAACATTGCTGGTTAGCAGAGCGGAGGACCCCCTAAGTGGCCACCAGGGGGCGCTGGGTGGTCCGTTGAGGATGTGGACTCACCTGGGATCAGGACATGGAGGAACAGGAAGCAGGTTCTAGTCGAGGAGCGTTTGGTGTCTTCACAGCTGAATGTCGTTAATGTAACGTTCAGGTTACTGTGACTCCGCCCTCTGGTGCTCACCTGTTCACTGAGCGTCTGTTTGTAAAAAATCTACTGAAGATTTTATTTTCTCAATTTGTAACTGATGTATATTTTAAAAGAAATAAAATATTTTAAACCTTGCTCCGTGTTTGAATTCCAGTGCATGCTGGGATACGCTCCCCCTCCCTAACATCATCCGGACCAGAAACACTTTGATCCCAGGGGGAAATTGTGTTTGCTATAATAGCTCCATGCAAGAGTAGAAAAATAATCATATAAAGATTAAAAAATATAAGATGAAATATGTATAATATGCGTTCTGTACATCCTGGATATGTCAGATCTGTGGCATCGTAATGAGTCCAGTGTCGGACGCTCGGAGGGAGGACGGCCTCAGGCTGGAAGGACTTCCTGTGGTGCAACTCTTCATTAACCCTGACCCACTGTACAGTACAATCTATACAATGATCTGTAATTATCTGTAATATACAATATCTTGTAATAAAATACTAAATATAATATGAACATATTTATGAACAACTGGTTCAGTCAACTTTATTGATGTTGTTGTGGTGAACAGTGTGAATATGAACAGGAGTTCTTCAGGTTCTTGTCAGCGTGTTGAAGAACTGGTCCAGAACGTTCTCCACCTCGTCCTCGCTGTAGTCTCTCACCACGAACCGCTCGCCGTCCGCCGCTCCTCGGATCATGGCCGACAGAACTGCAAAGAGACAGGAAGTTAGCCTGACACCTGAGGTCTGTGAGCCAATCAGAGCAGAGCTCAGTCACCAGGTGTAGGGCGTGCGTTAGCATTACTGCTTTAACTTTAACATGGTAACATTCGCTTTTAACCTCATCTGTTAATAAGATGTTGGTGTGACGCCATGTTTGAATATAAAGTGCTGCATTCATGAAATAATCTCTTTTCCTAAAGACGGTTCATGGACCTTGGTCAACAGTCACAAGGTCAAGAAAAGACGTGAAGGAGTGAGGAAAGGAGTGAGGAAAGGAGTGAGGAAAGAGGTGAAGAAAGAAGAAGCATGATGCGGGGGAACTCCGACTCCACTTGCATTCAGGGACTTGTTTTGTATAAACACTACGTCTGTACGACGTGTGTCAGGATGATACGCTTCTATCGCTGGAAACTGAAACATGATGCTAACAGACACAGTTTTTAAAGACAGCAAACAGGAAGTGACCTCACCGCGTCCTGTTGACGGCCTGAACAGACACAAGGTTCTTTTCTTCATGTCGACGACTCGGCCGAGTTCATAACCGACCCCGAGGGACGGCTGCGTGACCTCCGCCACCACCACTGAGGTAACACAGAGGTCAGAGGTCACAGGAAGCCCATCACACCAACAAGCAGTAATCACTGATCCTCACCGTCGCACTGTCGCAGCCAATCAATGTCTCTGTCGTGGATCAGCCTATCACCTGCTGCCGAGCCGGCCTCACCTGTCCAATCACAGCACAGCAGCTCAGTGACATCACACAGCGGTCCATTCCAAGCACTCTGTCCTGTGTGTGTGTGAATGTGTGTGTGTCTCCTACCTGTGTGTGTTTGTGTTAGTGACTCTGACCTGTGTGTGTGTGTGTTAGTGACTCTGACCTGTGTGTATGTTTGAGTGTGTGTATGTTTGTGTGTGACTCTGACCTGTGAGTGTGTGTATGTGTGTGAATGTGTGTGTGTCTCCTACCTGTGTGTGTGTGTGTTAGTGACTCTGACCTGTGTGTGTTAGTGACTCTGACCTGTGTGTGTGTGTGTCTCTGACCTGTGTGTGTGTGTGTGTTAGTGACTCTGACCTGTGTGTGTTAGTGACTCTGACCTGTGTGTGTGTGTGTCTCTGACCTGTGTGTGTGTGTGTTAGTGACTCTGACCTGTGTGTGTGTGTGTTGGTCTCTGACCTGTGTGTGTGAGCTGTGTGTTGCTCACGTGTTCTGTCAGCACGGTTCCGTGGCTCTTCAGATTCTTCACGATCTTCAGGTAAAGTTCAACATCTTCTCTTCCGCCACGAATACTTCCACAGAAATAAATCTTCATCCTGAACCTGTTTCTGATTCTGATTCTGTTTCTGATTCTGTTTCTGATTCTGTTTCTGATTCTGTTTCTGATTCTGTTTCTGATTCTGATTCTGATTCTGTTTCTGTTTCTGATTCTGTTTCTGATTCTGTTTCTGATTCTGATTCTGTTTCTGATTCTGTTTCTGTTTCTGATTCTGTTTCTGATTCTGATTCTGAAGTTTCTAAGTTTCTTTCCGCGTCTTCCCGCACGGGTAATGTATGACCCTGAGCTTTGTCTTGCAGGTACTGCTGACGTGTGATTGGCTCAAGCCTTGTAAGTTTGAACACTGATTGGTTAACAGTTGAGGCGGTAAACAGCTGAGGGGAGGAGCTACCTGACAGACCGGACCCGAATGTTGCAGGTCTTCCGGCACCAACAGTAGGTGGCGCTTAAACACCCTGACGTGGGTTGCATCCATAAAATCAAACAAAGAAGAAAATTAAGTTTCAGAATAAGAGTCCATAATATCCCTTTGTTTCAAAAAAACATCCTGCTCCTACCTTTCAAAATAAAAGTCTACAAATCCTGGGCACCTGGATGCAGACAAGACTCCTCTTTGTTCATTCTAAGAAATCTCAACTAAAATGAATCAATTATTCCACGTTGCTACTGATGATTTGATTCTATTAAATAAATGATGTCCGTTTATCCTTTAGACTCCTTATTTCATCTTTTTATTATTTTTTAATATACTTTGTAATTTGTGGAAAAGTCTCCCAGGCAGCAGCTTATTAAACCCGAAAAGATAAAACCTCAATAAATCTCAGTGCTGATCACTGAATGAACACGGAGCAGAAGTTAGAGTCCCGATATCACGCGGAGGCCAATACATCACTTTTCTTTCATAGGAAAATGATTTATGAACACAATGTTATCCCACATGGTTGGATGGAGAGAGGTATTTGATCTATTTTGGTAAAGAATTTAAACCATTCTTCACAGCATTTGAATCTGAATTAAAAATCTTTAAAATACAAAACAAGCTTTACTAAGAGTATAAGAAACTACTCCAAGATAACACTTGTTGCTTATTTTTGTATTTTTTGCAATTTTGTTTTGTCACTGAATTGCATTGTTTACTTATTTGTACACTTTTTAATTTGTATTGGCCAGTTATTATTTTAAATAAATTTGCAATAAAAAAAAGGACGGAGGTCCGCCATCTTGTCTGCAGCCAGGAACTCATAGCAGTTACATTACTTTATGAATATTTACTCAGTTACTCTACACTGTCATTATTAAAACTCGTGAATGAAACTGATCAATAATAAATAAAGTAAAACATTGAACCTGAGTTTAATTAAGTTAAAGTACAAATGTATAACACTGTCATATACAACATATCTATAACATTTATACACTATATCTAGAAATAACCTCGATTTTTTTATAATATAACATTTAATGGTTTGTTAAAAAGATTGTAATTGTAAATAAGGTTTCCAGATCAAAGATGATTCTCAAAAATTCAAAGCCCATAAAGTTTATTTGACTGTTTGTACAGAAACAATTAACACAACAAACAAGACAGAATAAAAGGTTAACACAGAACCAGCTCCACTCAGACACCCCTGACTAATGTTCAGATCCAAAATATAATCATTTACACAGAAACTTTCTTCTTGTAAAACACGTCTGTGAGTGTGTGGAGCCTCAGTGGACCCCAAGTGGACCCCACAGGACCCTCAATGGACCCCCAGTGGATCCTCAGTGGATCCTCAGTGGACCCCCAGTGGACCCCAAGTGGACCATCATGGAGGCCCCCAGAGTCCTAGCTGTGGCGTTGAGAATCAGGTCGGGCACATCTCGGGCCACCCGCTGTATTGGAGCCAGGTTGGGTCCTTCCAGAGAGACCAGCAGCCCTGAAAGGACGACAGGAGTTCTCACTCAGGCACAAAAGCACACAGTCAAAAGTGTGTGAGAGAGTGTGTGTCTGTGATGTGTGTGGGATGTGTGTGTGTGTGGTCACCTTCCACGATCTTGTGGTAGGCGAAGTGCAGGTAGAGCAGGAAGAGCATGTGCAGCAGGGAGAGCGTCCCACAGAGGAGGAGACGGGGCGTCTGACCGACGGTCCTAGAGAGCAGAGCCGCCACCTGAGGAACCAGCACAAAACAGGTGAGCGTAAAGCTGAGGGACAGCCGGGGCTGATGGGAAGTGTAGTTCTTACCATACGCAGAGTGGACAGTCCTCCAACCAGCAACCACAGGACGTAGAACAGGAAGTGGAAGTGAATGTTGTAGGTGATGAAGAGGACAGCGCAGTGACCAAACAAACCGTAACCCTGACGACAGCAGACAGGAAGTATGATGTGTCAGTTAACAGTAAATCATGTGTTAATAGTGTCAGTACAGTGTGTAGTACCAGTACTGACCAGCAGGGACAGCATCTGGAGCATGGTGATCTGAGCGTTGACCAGGTACGCCAGGAAGTAGATCAAGGAGGAAACTCCCAGCCAGTAACCAAAGCATGTTCCGATAGCAGTGCCCATCAGAGTCCCCTCCCTCTGTGAGGCACATGAGCACAGCCAATCACAACCGTGGAGGAGGTTTCACGTGTACTGTGGTAAACTTCCTGCAGGTTAGTTGTACGATTTCCATGGTGATGTGTTTAACACACGTTTGTTGTGTGATGGAAAACATGGTGGGCGGAGTTACAGACACATTTCTTATAGATTTCAGTCTTCTAGGTGGGCGTGTCACTAACAGCAGGAGAGCAGGTAGCACTCTGGTCACAGTTAGCATCTATTAGCATCCACTGTCGCCAAACTGCACTTTTACAAACATGATATTTGATATTTTGTCATGACCCTGGACGTTGTAGAGTTTTTTCCTCTGTGTGTGTGTGTGTTTGTGTGTGAGTGTGTGTGTGTGTGTTCCTACGATGACGGTTCCGGACGTCTTCATCCCGTGCAGCAGGATGGCGACCAGAGTAAAGACCAGCATCAGAGGACCGTACAGCTCGCCTGCGATCTTCTACAGGAAGTACAAACTGTCAGAGACCAGATCCTGATCCTCAACCAGGGGTCTGAACTGTGAGCCGAGTTCAACATACCAGGACATGTTCCAGATGTTCACTTATATTCAGATCTCAATGAACAGGTTTACCAGAAAAACATCCCAGATGTTTTACCGGCTGTTCTTCCTGCATTTAGCAGCTGGAACTGTTTCTTTTATTCTGGATGTTTGTTCTGCTCTGATTTAACAGTTTGGTCCTTGTTGTGAAATATGAGGCTCTGCTGTCGGTCAAACTGTCAACGTCTGCGATTGGTCAAATGCAGCAAACCCCGCCCCTTTTATGTGCACACACTCAGATCTTGATGAAGAGAATCTGAGTTAATTTAGCGTCATGTGACCACTTGGCCTGACTGTGATTGTTAGGTTATGTCCAGCTGGAGAACTGACAGAGATCCAGGATATGTTGAACTCACTTCATAGAACAGATCCTGACCCTGAATCTGATCCTGGATCAGATGAGTGGGTCACTTCTTGTTTTTCGTTGGTGAGCTGAAAACACACAGGAAGCGGGCGTGGTTACCTGTGGGAAGTTGATCATGCGGACAGGTATCATGGACTCGATCAGCCTGGGGGACACAGAACGATCACAGTCAGACTGAGCAGGAAACATCTGACAGGAAACAGGAAGTGGGCAATCCTACCTGCTGCGGACCTGAACTGGCTCCACGTCAAAGTATGGCCTCAGGATGTCGATGTTGGCGTAAAGGTTAAAAGCTCGGGAGGCCTGACGCTTCCCCGCCTGCCACACCTGAACACACAGAAGTCAACGAATAAGAGAATCAGCAAAGAAGTTGGACGCTTCACAATAAAAGACTGTAATCAGAGCATAGCTTTTTTAAAAGCTTTGCACTGTGAAACTGCCATAAACAATAGAATCGTTACTACGATATGAGGAGAGGCGGTGGTCTAGTGGCAGAAACTTGGACTAAGGGCAGAGAAGGTCTCTGGTTCGACTCCACGGAGAGACAACAAAAGACGAACCTGGATTGATCTGTCCAAAAATCCAAGAGTCTCACTACCCTGTCTAATGCCCCTGAGCAAGGCACCTTACTCCCCCAACATCTGCTCCCCGAGCGCCGTACATGGTCGCTCACTGCTCTGTGTGTCCTGCACCAGATGGGTCAAAAGCAGAGGTTACATTTCCCTACCTGCATGAGTGTGCCTTTGCATGTCTGTACATGTGTTTGGGACAAATAAATGGATCTTAATATCAACATTTCGTTTTCAGCTCTGACTGAATCTTTTTGAGGGAGAACTTCGTGTCCATGAGGTTCTTTATTTTATCTTTATTTACCTGCAGCCTGTTTGGTTTCTGATATAATTACTGTGTTTTCTTGTTTGAATGTTCAGAGTATGAAGCTGAATCTTCCAGCAAACAATTAACGATAAAAATCTTTAAAACCAAATGAATGGATTCATTCAGTGGAGGCAAGACCTCCGATCTCTGAAGAGCAGCGTGACTTCTGCAGCTGAGCGGCGTGGCGCTCTGATCTGTGGCGTGGACGACCTCTGACCCCGTCCTGAGCGGGACTCACCTCGTCTGCCACCTGTCGACCCAGCTGACCCTTTAACCCCTTCATGCCAAGAAACTCTCCGTCCTCGGCGTTGTCGTCCTCAGTGGCGGCCGCCTCTGCTGCCACCTCCTCCTCCTCCTTCATCCTCTGGTGCATCTCCCCCATGTCCTCGAAGCTGGAGCCCGACGTGTCGTCCATGTTCTCCATGTCGATGACCGCCGAGCCGCTGCTGCCACCGCCCTGAGGCCCGGACCAACACAGTGGGTTTTAATACTTCTCATATTTTACTTTTTAAATGTATGATATTGTATTAGTGATAAACTAAACTTTGTTACATCATATTTTACTGTATAAATATTAGATTATATAATCAGGTTTCTAATGAGGATCTCAGACCACACACACACACACACACACACACACACACACACACACACACACACACACACACACACACACACACACACACACACACACACACACACACACACACACACACACACACACACACACACACACACACACACACACACACACACACACACCTAGTTTACATGAAGGTTAACTCGGGTTAGTTAGCCTGTTAGCCTGTTAGCTCACCTGGATGAGGTTGTCATCGAAGCTTCCCCATGTATCCGTGTTCGTGTTCCTGATCCCGGAGCCCGCAGACATTTTGACCGCAGCAGCGCAGATGTATGTGTGTCTCGGAGTATATCTGTGTGTGTCTGTGTGTGTGTGTGTGTGTGTCCCGGAGTATATCTGTGTGTGTCTGTGTGTGTCTGTGTGAATGTTCCCTCAGTTTAAATCTAAAAAAACATCACAACAGGAAGAAGCTAAAGCTCCGCTCTGGACGTAAGGTTACGTCATGACGTTGGGCTAACCGGGCCACGTCTGACGTCATGTTCTGGTTCTTCTTCTTCGAGCGATAAATGAAATGGAGTTGTGTTTGTATTGAAAAGATATGAAAAGCTTATTTGTGTTTTATTTCCTCCAACAGGGTTTCCCCTGAAACACTCAAACTGTGAGATATTAACTTAAAGAAAGAACAGTTTGACTCGATCGATCCCAGATGTGTGACCAGCTGTTCTCTGAGCAGTGTGATCCTCACTGAGTTCACTGACTGATCGATCCCTAGCATCACGTGTTGTCAGGTTCAGTTCAGCTGATAACTGATCCAGGGTATGTTGACCTCACTTCATAGAGCAGATTCTTGTTGCAGTGTCGCAGCTCACCAGCAGGGGCAGTGTAGCGCTCTGATCTCCATGACGGGCGTGTGAGTTCTCGTGATTCTTCCTCGGGTCGGTCTCCTGTCGCGTCCGGCGGATCCACTGAGCCGTCGCGGCCACGAAGACATTTACCGAAGATTCTGTTCAACGTGTCTCATAAATAACGAGGAGTCGTTATGACGTCGAGGGAGAGCGGCGGGGCCCGGTGAGTTTACAGCGTCCAGCTCACAGCTGCTTGACTTAGCATGGTTAGCATCGTTAGCTCGCCTGCTGCTAGCTGTGACCTGAGGGTCGCTCGAGCGAGAAGAAACTACAGATCAACATCCGGCCAGCTCCGGGTTGTTATTCTTTATTTAAACTGTTTCAACGACTGACGTCAACAAATACTAAGCTCACTCGCACCGCGAATTGTTGTTAAGTCCCCGGAAGCTGGGCCGGTCCACAGCGGCCTGCGGGCTGCGAACAGGAGCGAGCTCCTCTGGGGTCGTTACAGGTGTTGGCTGTTGTTGTTGTTACAGATTTTGATTGTTGATAAATATGTTTGTTGTCGTTGTTACAGGTGTTTTCTGTTTTTGTTGTTACAGATGTTTCAGTGTGTGTTTGTTTATCAGACCTGAGACAAGTGTGTGTCACGTGCTCTCTGGTTAATCAATAACACACTTATCAGTTTATTGACTTCAACGTGTCAGTGAATCATTATCTTCAGTGA
The DNA here is from genome assembly GCF_949316205.1 of Platichthys flesus. NCBI lineage: Eukaryota > Metazoa > Chordata > Actinopteri > Pleuronectiformes > Pleuronectidae > Platichthys > Platichthys flesus. The sequence goes on from NC_084956.1 coordinate 184,568, forward strand.
ACAATATGATTTTCATTGTTTCTTGTGAAGAAGTAAACTCAACTTGCTCGTGTTTTTATGAAACTTAGTATTTTTAATGACGTCGACAGAGAACAGTGGAGGCTGGTGAGTGACGTCACGTTGATCACAGCAGTCACTTCAGATCTGTTTGGCCGCAGCACAGTTTGCTCCTGGATGAAGTAAACAGATTAGTACACAGCTCAAAGTCAATGAGTGCTGATGGAAAACACTGTGAACCCAGTCTGGAGGTCAAGTGTGTGTTTCTCTTCTTATCAGAGACTCACACAACGCCACACCCTCGTGCAACGCCCCCCATATCTGTGCGCTTTCCACGACAACACAGTCATCAATGACATCAGCAGTACTGAAATGAGAATGTGTGTGATGCGTCTTTGGACCAGTTGTGTTCGAAAATAGTTCAGTGGTTTAACTGGTTTAGTGACCACGAGTCTCTGAACAATTACACAATCAAACCCACTGACAACACAACAATAACCAGCACACTGCCCTGAGATCAGCCTGTTTATCCAGACTCCTGATTATTTTCAGTATTTTTGTCTGGACTCATCAAATATCAGACGAGTGTTTGTGATAGAAACTGTGACATGACATCAGCTGGAGGTCCGTGATGTCACCTCTTTGATATTTTGACTCGTAACAGGAAGTTGACATCATCAGTGATTGTTGACCTATCGATACATTTATATTGATCAGGAAAACGTCTAATCTGTCACTTCAGTGTTGGACCTCTTTAATTTTAATTGTGCATTTGTTTCCCGTGTCCTGTCCAGGATGTCTTCAGCGGAGGCGGCAGCAGGGGGACTGAAGCAGTGCTGGCAGGCCCAGGGTCAGCTGGAGGACGCCATCAACAGCGTGTTGAAGGCAGAGCAGCAGTTGAGAGAGAATGTTCGAGAGGTCAGTACCTACATCATTGTCACATTTTATAGTGATTTTCCCTTTTTACTGTAAATGCTATCACAGTACTGCTGTCTTTAACTGCTATTTACAAGGGGTGTAAAGTACGTTTTCAGTAAAGAAGAAACAAGGAACAGAAAACATCAAACAGATTTTTCTGTCTTTCTTATCTAAGTAATTTTTACAAAGAAAAAAGTCAAAATAAATATCTATTAAGGTGCAGCATGTAAAAAAATGAACTGTAATTAAACTGCACCGTTATTGTATGATTAGGGTTCGGTACCGAGAACCGGGTTGGTGTTAGGGTTAGGGTCCAATACAACCGGTTCCTACCCGGACCAAAATGCAACGCAGATTTCGGTGCTTCATTTCGGTGCCTGAGCCAATTGAAGACTGAGGTCTTCGTTCCTCCCGCCTGCTCACACTTCCACCCCTTCCTTCACGGGAAGTGGCGCCTCCCGTCGGGCCCCCCCATGAGTCGGGTGCGGCTGCCGATGGACAAACTGTTGTCTCCGCGCTGCCCGCGTGTGTCAGGGCTTCCATGCAGGTTTGGGAGGATCTCCTCTCGAGACCTGGCCCCGCCGGGCACATTTCCTCCGTGGCGGTGCGCCACCGGCTCTGGGTCGGCTTGGAAAGGCTGGGGGTAGGAGGAACGAAGACCACGCCAAGAATGGTTTCACAAAAGCGTCTGCATGGTGGGGGGACGAACGCCGGGACAAACACGTCACTCGTTATTGCTTTGGTCTGAAATATTTGCAAGCGGCGGCTTTAATTCCACGGAGCGCTGGGTTTACACGTCACTCGTTCTGTCCTCGTCCAAAAGAGCTCCGTGTTATATCAAATGTTAGTGGGACATCACTCTGGTGACGACCTCTTTAACGAGTCGGCAGGCTTGTGCTTCAAGCTACATACCCACCAGCTGCTCAATGCTGGTTTGTGTACGATCCACTTGTCTTCTTCCGTCACCACATAATGACCCACACAGACTTTAATAATGAGGGAGGTCTTCACTCTCCTGTTTGTCTGTGCTATGACCACGAGTCGACAGCACATCCGGTCCCTTGTTAAAGTGTTGATTGAGTGAAGAATTTGAGACACACAAGTAAGTTCCACATGTGTACTCGCTGCTTTCATACCTGTTCCATTACACCCCTAGTGTTTACTAAATCCTATGGATGTACATTACATTACTTCCTGTGAAGTATTATTTTACTATCCCGGTTTGCACTGCTCTCATCCTATCCACCGTGTGCCTTATGACTGCATACTATGTCGTACTGTGTACTATGTACTATGTTTTGAGTACTTATAATGTTGTGTACTTATATGCTCAGATTTTTGCGTACTAACATGTTCTGTCTACCTATATGTTTACACATCAGAGAGAATCATCATTTCAATCCCGTCTATGTCCTGTACATGTTGCAGAATTGACAATAAAGTTGACAACGATTAAACGTTAAAACCTCAGATCTTCAGTTTCCATCACACAGAATCCAGAGATTGATCATTATGGATAGTTGTTGATTGTTGTTGATCATTATGGATAGTTGTTGGTCATTATGGATAGTTGTTGATAGTTGTTGGTCATTATGGATAGTTGTTGATGTTGTTGATCATTATGGATAGTTGTTGATTGTTGTTGATCATTATGGATAGTTGTTGATGTTGTTGATCATTATGGATAGTTGTTGATTGTTGTTGATCATTATGGATAGTTGTTGATGTTGTTGATCATTATGGATAGTTGTTGATTGTTGTTGATCATTATGGATAGTTGTTGATGTTGTTGATCATTATGGATAGTTGTTGATGTTGTTGATCATTATGGATAGTTGTTGATAGTTGTTGATCATTATGGATAGTTGTTGATGTTGTTGATCATTATGGATAGTTGTTGATCGTTGTTGATCATTATGGATAGTTGTTGATCATTATGGATAGTTGTTGATTGTTGTTGATCATTATGGATAGTTGTTGATAGTTGTTGGTCATTATGGATAGTTGTTGATGTTGTTGATCATTATGGATAGTTGTTGATTGTTGTTGATCATTATGGATAGTTGTTGATCATTATGGATAGTTGTTGATGTTGTTGATCATTATGGATAGTTGTTGATTGTTGTTGATCATTATGGATAGTTGTTGATTGTTGTTGATCATTATGGATAGTTGTTGGTCATTATTTTTACATTACATTACATGTCATTTAGCTGACGCTTTTATCCAAAGCGACTTACATTTTTAGAACACTCAGCATTTATGAGGGGCAATTTAGGGGTTCAGTATCGTACCAAGGACACTTAGGCATGCAGATGGGATAGAGTGGGATTCGAACCGGCAACCTTCTTGTTGCAGAGCACCTGCTCTATCCCCTAGGCCATGCTCTATTATGGATAGTTGTTGATAGTTGTTGGTCATTATGGATAGTTGTTGATGTTGTTGATCATTATGGATAGTTGTTGATTGTTGTTGATCATTATGGATAGTTGTTGATGTCGTTGATCATTATGGATAGTTGTTGATGTTGTTGATCATTATGGATAGTTGTTGATTGTTGTTGATCATTATGGATAGTTGTTGATAGTTGTTGATCATTATGGATAGTTGTTGATTGTTGTTGATCATTATGGATAGTTGTTGATGTTGTTGATCATTATGGATAGTTGTTGATTGTTGTTGATCATTATGGATAGTTGTTGGTCATTATGGATAGTTGTTGATAGTTGTTGGTCATTATGGATAGTTGTTGATGTTGTTGATCATTATGGATAGTTGTTGATGTTGTTGATCATTATGGATAGTTGTTGATTGTTGTTGATCATTATGGATAGTTGTTGATTGTTGTTGATCATTATGGATAGTTGTTGATAGTTGTTGATCATTATGGATAGTTGTTGATGTTGTTGATCATTATGGATAGTTGTTGATTGTTGTTGATCATTATGGATAGTTGTTGATAGTTGTTGGTCATTATGGATAGTTGTTGATGTTGTTGATCATTATGGATAGTTGTTGATTGTTGTTGATCATTATGGATAGTTGTTGATTGTTGTTGATCATTATGGATAGTTGTTGGTCATTATGGATAGTTGTTGATGTTGTTGATCATTATGGATAGTTGTTGATTGTTGTTGATCATTATGGATAGTTGTTGATCGTTGTTGATCATTATGGATAGTTGTTGATGTTGTTGATCATTATGGATAGTTGTTGATCATTATGGATAGTTGTTGATTGTTGTTGATCATTATGGATAGTTGTTGATTGTTGTTGATCATTATGGATAGTTGTTGATGTCGTTGATCATTATGGATAGTTGTTGATTGTTGTTGATCATTATGGATAGTTGTTGATGTTGTTGATCATTATGGATAGTTGTTGATAGTTGTTGATCATTATGGATAGTTGTTAATGTTGTTGATCATTATGGATAGTTGTTGATCGTTGTTGATCATTATGGATAGTTGTTGGTCATTATGGATAGTTGTTGATAGTTGTTGGTCATTATGGATAGTTGTTGATGTTGTTGATCATTATGGATAGTTGTTGATTGTTGTTGATCATTATGGATAGTTGTTGATTGTTGTTGATCATTATGGATAGTTGTTGGTCATTATGGATAGTTGTTGATGTTGTTGATTATTATGGATAGTTGTTGATTGTTGTTGATCATTATGGATAGTTGTTGATCGTTGTTGATCATTATGGATAGTTGTTGATCGTTGTTGATCATTATGGATAGTTGTTGATCATTATGGATAGTTGTTGATGTTGTTGATCATTATGGATAGTTGTTGATGTTGTTGATCATTATGGATAGGTGTTGATAGTTGTTGATCATTATGGATAGTTGTTGATGTTGTTGATCATTATGGATAGTTGTTGATTGTTGTTGATCATTATGGATAGTTGTTGATAGTTGTTGATCATTATGGATAGTTGTTGATGTTGTTGATCATTATGGATAGTTGTTGATTGTTGTTGATCATTATGGATAGTTGTTGATTGTTGTTGATCATTATGGATAGTTGTTGGTCATTATGGATAGTTGTTGATAGTTGTTGGTCATTATGGATAGTTGTTGATGTTGTTGATCATTATGGATAGTTGTTGATTGTTGTTGATCATTATGGATAGTTGTTGATTGTTGTTGATCATTATGGATAGTTGTTGGTCATTATGGATAGTTGTTGGTCATTATGGATAGTTGTTGATAGTTGTTGGTCATTATGGATAGTTGTTGATGTTGTTGATCATTATGGATAGTTGTTGATTGTTGTTGATCATTATGGATAGTTGTTGATTGTTGTTGATCATTATGGATAGTTGTTGGTCATTATGGATAGTTGTTGATGTTGTTGATTATTATGGATAGTTGTTGATTGTTGTTGATCATTATGGATAGTTGTTGATCGTTGTTGATCATTATGGATAGTTGTTGATCGTTGTTGATCATTATGGATAGTTGTTGATCATTATGGATAGTTGTTGATGTTGTTGATCATTATGGATAGTTGTTGATAGTTGTTGATCATTATGGATAGTTGTTGATGTTGTTGATCATTATGGATAGTTGTTGATTGTTGTTGATCATCAGAATCAGAATCAGAATCAGAATTCTTTTTATTGCCTTGTATATTTTCACATACAGGAAATTGCCTTGGTGTGGTTGGTGCACTTTACAAACAACAATATAAAAACAACAATATAGAGCAATATAAACATCAATATAAAAAACAACAATATCGAAAAAATAATATATACAGTAAATGTGTTGTGTGCGGTTTTAAGGTGCAATCATTATGGATAGTTGTTGATAGTTGTTGATCATTATGGATAGTTGTTGATGTTGTTGATCATTATGGATAGTTGTTGATTGTTGTTGATCATTATGGATAGTTGTTGATTGTTGTTGATCATTATGGATAGTTGTTGGTCATTATGGATAGTTGTTGATAGTTGTTGGTCATTATGGATAGTTGTTGATGTTGTTGATCATTATGGATAGTTGTTGATTGTTGTTGATCATTATGGATAGTTGTTGATTGTTGTTGATCATTATGGATAGTTGTTGATCGTTGTTGATCATTATGGATAGTTGTTGATCATTATGGATAGTTGTTGATGTTGTTGATCATTATGGATAGTTGTTGATCATTATGGATAGTTGTTGATGTTGTTGATCATTATGGATAGTTGTTGATGTTGTTGATCATTATGGATAGTTGTTGATCATTATGGATAGTTGTTGATTGTTGTTGATCATTATGGATAGTTGTTGGTCATTATGGATAGTTGTTGATGTTGTTGATTATTATGGATAGTTGTTGATTGTTGTTGATCATTATGGATAGTTGTTGATCGTTGTTGATCATTATGGATAGTTGTTGATCGTTGTTGATCATTATGGATAGTTGTTGATCATTATGGATAGTTGTTGATGTTGTTGATCATTATGGATAGTTGTTGATAGTTGTTGATCATTATGGATAGTTGTTGATGTTGTTGATCATTATGGATAGTTGTTGATTGTTGTTGATCATCAGAATCAGAATCAGAATCAGAATTCTTTTTATTGCCTTGTATATTTTCACATACAGGAAATTGCCTTGGTGTGGTTGGTGCACTTTACAAACAACAATATAAAAACAACAATATAGAGCAATATAAACATCAATATAAAAAACAACAATATCGAAAAAATAATATATACAGTAAATGTGTTGTGTGCGGTTTTAAGGTGCAATCATTATGGATAGTTGTTGATAGTTGTTGATCATTATGGATAGTTGTTGATGTTGTTGATCATTATGGATAGTTGTTGATTGTTGTTGATCATTATGGATAGTTGTTGATTGTTGTTGATCATTATGGATAGTTGTTGGTCATTATGGATAGTTGTTGATAGTTGTTGGTCATTATGGATAGTTGTTGATGTTGTTGATCATTATGGATAGTTGTTGATTGTTGTTGATCATTATGGATAGTTGTTGATTGTTGTTGATCATTATGGATAGTTGTTGATCGTTGTTGATCATTATGGATAGTTGTTGATCATTATGGATAGTTGTTGATGTTGTTGATCATTATGGATAGTTGTTGATCATTATGGATAGTTGTTGATGTTGTTGATCATTATGGATAGTTGTTGATTGTTGTTGATCATTATGGATAGTTGTTGATTGTTGTTGATCATTATGGATAGTTGTTGATTGTTGTTGATCATTATGGATAGTTGTTGATGTCGTTGATCATTATGGATAGTTGTTGATTGTTGTTGATCATTATGGATAGTTGTTGATGTTGTTGATCATTATGGATAGTTGTTGATAGTTGTTGATCATTATGGATAGTTGTTGATGTTGTTGATCATTATGGATAGTTGTTGATCGTTGTTGATCATTATGGATAGTTGTTGGTCATTATGGATAGTTGTTGATAGTTGTTGGTCATTATGGATAGTTGTTGATGTTGTTGATCATTATGGATAGTTGTTGATAGTTGTTGGTCATTATGGATAGTTGTTGATGTTGTTGATCATTATGGATAGTTGTTGATTGTTGTTGATCATTATGGATAGTTGTTGATTGTTGTTGATCATTATGGATAGTTGTTGGTCATTATGGATAGTTGTTGATGTTGTTGATTATTATGGATAGTTGTTGATTGTTGTTGATCATTATGGATAGTTGTTGATCGTTGTTGATCATTATGGATAGTTGTTGATCGTTGTTGATCATTATGGATAGTTGTTGATCATTATGGATAGTTGTTGATGTTGTTGATCATTATGGATAGTTGTTGATGTTGTTGATCATTATGGATAGTTGTTGATAGTTGTTGATCATTATGGATAGTTGTTGATGTTGTTGATCATTATGGATAGTTGTTGATTGTTGTTGATCATTATGGATAGTTGTTGATTGTTGTTGATCATTATGGATAGTTGTTGATGTTGTTGATCATTATGGATAGTTGTTGATGTTGTTGATCATTATGGATAGTTGTTGATTGTTGTTGATCATTATGGATAGTTGTTGATTGTTGTTGATCATTATGGATAGTTGTTGATGTTGTTGATCATTATGGATAGTTGTTGATGTTGTTGATCATTATGGATAGTTGTTGATTGTTGTTGATCATTATGGATAGTTGTTGATTGTTGTTGATCATTATGGATAGTTGTTGGTCATTATGGATAGTTGTTGATAGTTGTTGGTCATTATGGATAGTTGTTGATGTTGTTGATCATTATGGATAGTTGTTGATTGTTGTTGATCATTATGGATAGTTGTTGATTGTTGTTGATCATTATGGATAGTTGTTGGTCATTATGGATAGTTGTTGATGTTGTTGATCATTATGGATAGTTGTTGATAGTTGTTGATCATTATGGATAGTTGTTGATTGTTGTTGATCGTAGTGTAGAACAGTACAATATCTGTTGACACTGTAGCCTGACCCTGAACTCTTTTGTCCCTCTCTGGATCCTGTAGATCCTCTACTCTGGTCTACTCTCCTCTGATTGGTCAGTAGTTGAGCTGTTTATCATCTCAGGTTAGAGGTGCAGCTTCTGTTACCATGGTGATTAAGCAGCTCAGTTAAACCTGAAGTTACCACGGTAACCACAGATCTGATCCTCTGATCCTGGTCCAGTCTGAGTCAGTGTCTGTAGAGAGAGAGACACTGACTCAGTGTCTGTAGAGAGAGAGAGAGACAGCGGTGTGTGGTACAGTCAGTATAAAGAGAGAGGGAGAGAGAACCCGACTCATGGACTATTTGATCTTCTGCACTTTAGACTCCGGATGTAAGATGTGATGTCTCTACCTGTGTCTCTACCTGTGTCTCTACCTGTGTCTCTACCTGTGTCTCTACCTGTGTCTCTGCCTGTGTCTCTACCTGTGTCTCTACCTGTGTCTAACCTGTGTCTCTACCTGTGTCTCTACCTGTGTCTCTACCTGTGTCTCTACCTGTGTCTCTACCTGTGTCTCTACCTGTGTCTCTACCTGTGTCTCTACCGGTGTCTCTGCCTGTGTCTCTGCCTGTGTCTCTACCTGTGTCTCTACCTGTGTCTAACCTGTGTCTAACCTGTGTCTCTACCTGTGTCTCTGCCTGTGTCTCTGCCTGTGTCTCTACCTGTGTCTCTACCTGTGTCTCTACCTGTGTCTCTACCTGTGTCTCTACCTGTGTCTCTACCTGTGTCTAACCTGTGTCTAACCTGTGTCTAACCTGTGTCTCTACCTGTGTCTCTACCTGTGTCTCTACCTGTGTCTCTACCTGTGTCTAACCTGTGTCTAACCTGTGTCTAACCTGTGTCTAACCTGTGTCTAACCTGTGTCTCTACCTGTGTCTCTACCTGTGTCTCTACCTGTGTCTCTGCCTGTGTCTCTACCTGTGTCTCTACCTGTGTCTCTACCTGTGTCTCTACCTGTGTCTCTACCTGTGTCTAACCTGTGTCTCTACCTGTGTCTCTACCTGTGTCTAACCTGTGTCTCTGCCTGTGTCTAACCTGTGTCTCTACCTGTGTCTCTACCTGTGTCTCTACCTGTGTCTCTACCTGTGTCTCTACCTGTGTCTAACCTGTGTCTCTACCTGTGTCTCTGCCTGTGTCTAACCTGTGTCTCTACCTGTGTCTCTACCTGTGTCTCTACCTGTGTCTCTACCTGTGTCTCTACCTGTGTCTCTACCTGTGTCTCTGCCTGTGTCTCTGCCTGTGTCTCTACCTGTGTCTCTACCTGTGTCTCTACCTGTGTCTCTACCTGTGTCTCTGCCTGTGTCTCTGCCTGTGTCTAACCTGTGTCTCTACCTGTGTCTCTACCTGTGTCTCTACCTGTGTCTCTACCTGTGTCTCTACCTGTGTCTCTACCTGTGTCTCTGCCTGTGTCTCTGCCTGTGTCTCTGCCTGTGTCTAACCTGTGTCTCTACCTGTGTCTCTACCTGTGTCTCTACCTGTGTCTCTACCTGTGTCTCTACCTGTGTCTAACCTGTGTCTCTACCTGTGTCTAACCTGTGTCTCACCGTGTCAGGTGCGTGCCGAGCTGCAGAGCTGTGTGAGTCGCCAGCAGGAGGCGCTGCGCTGCAGAGAGGTTTGGCTGCTCGATCAGATCGAGCTGCTCGAACAAGTCAAGACGGAAACGCTCCAGCAACAGTTGCACCAACTGCACCAGGTAACAGAACAACATCACAACAATGATAAGAACTACACAATGAAAAGGATAAAAAGAACATGACTGTAACAATTATAATAACAACACAACAGTGATGACAACAATAATGATGAGTGTGAGGTGGACACTGACCTGTGTGTGTCTGTTTCAGCTCCGAGGTCAGTTTGATATCATCACTCATCAGCTGCAGAACAACGACCTGAGCAGCCAGCTGACCAGTTGCATTGAGAAGTAAACACACACTCAGACACACACTGAAATCATGATGTTTATAAAGAAGGTCTGTGCGTTTTACCTGCTGGGTGTGTGCGTTTTTTCCAATGTGTGTGCGTGTGCACGTGCAGGTTGTCGTCTCTCAGTCTGACTCCAGAGGAAACGGCTGACGTGAGTTTCCATGCCGACACTCGCTCTCTGAGGAATGCCATCACCTCGTTTGGCAGCATCACTGAACAGGTAACACACACACAGACACATACAGCTAATACACACACACTCTCACACACACACATAGTTAACATTCACACATAAAGGTAACACAGACAAACACACACACACACTCTCAAAAGTGTGATGCTGATCAGGTGTTTTCTGTACTTCCTGTTTGCAGTTTGTGGAGGGTGTGTCCTCCCAGAGCCCCGCCCCCCAGAAGGTTCAGGTGCAGAATTATCCAATCACAGCAAAGAAGCAGGTAACCCTTCCCATTAGCTAGAAGAAGGAAGCTAACGGTAGTTTATGTTCACTGCCGTTAGCTATGGTATCGGTTTCTCCTTGTCCTATATGACCGCTGAGCTAAATGTGTGTCTGACCGGACACTTGTACAACAACAACGTATCACATCATTCAGAAGGTCAATTTGAAACCCAATTAAAGATTCAAAAGATAAACTAAGGACTCTCTATAAGCTAGAGCAGCAGGTCTTGAGGATGTGAGGTCAGAGAGCCGAACCCTCTTCTGGCTTTTCCTTCCAGCAACATTCGTTCTGGCAAACAATGATTTTTGGCTCCTATAGCTGTTGTAAGCTAACGTCAGCTAACATTAGCTGTTGTTCTGCTGGCAATCTTTCCCCGTTAATTATTCAGTTTTCTCCACCAGATGTTAGAGCTGCTCATTGTGGGAACTGCTCGCATAATTGTTAGGGTTTCAACCTTCCCTGTAATGAACCTTGAGCTAATGTATATAATGATTTGGTTCTATACAAGTACAATTATATTGAATAGAGTTCGATAACGTGAGTTACAGTGAGGTAGGTGCGTTCCTTCATCCTGAAGCATTTCCTGTAACTCTGGTCAAGCTCGGATCTCCTGATTCAGATCCTTCTGATCTCTGTCTCGTCAGACATCTGAGGTCGGAGCTCTGGGAGATTGGCTGCTGGGAAGTCGTCCAACCAGTAACTCTCCTATTGGTTCCCTGTCTAGCAAGAACCCTCAGGATTGGCTGATGTCACTCAAGGAGAACAAGGTGAGAGCGAAAAGGTCTCATGTTATGAAGCTGAAACGAGAAGCAAACAAAGTTTATTTATTACCAGTAGAAGCTTGTCAGCCTTTGGATTAACACGGTCATCACTTACCATGGTGAATGTCATCGTGAGTTCCTAACGCTGTGTCACTTCCTGTGATGTGACCCGTGTCTGTTGCGTCTTTAATCGATGTGATTAATCGGGTTCTGGTTTGTTATGAAATTTGTTGTCGTCGACGTTGGACTGAATTTCTGTGTGTCTGTGTAGACTTCCTGTCCCCCCCTCTCCTCTATGGACTTCCTGGGGGCCTGGGGTCAGCTCAGAGACCTGGAGGCGTGGCTTCTGCAGGATCAGGCGCCTGTCAGCAGAGGGCGGGCAATCAGCAGCTGCAGCTCCTCCTTCTCCATCGAACAAATTGACGACTCAGAGTTCGCCATCAACCCCGATGAGGAGGAGCTGAGCGACTGGCTTATCACCCCTCCCCTTGATGCAATGGAGACCATGTCAAATGCCGAGCAGTGGCGGCAGGTGTTGAAGCCTTTTAATGACGGCTGGTCCTCTTCCGATTGGCTGGCAGGGTCGAGCCGCCCGGCTGCCGACTGCTCCTCCTGCTGTCAGACCACCAAGGCAGTGGAGATCGAGAACCTGGGTCAGCTAAAGTGCCTGAAGACCCCGCCCCCATCAAGCCCCGCCTCCGGACACACCCCTGTCACCCCACCGGCGGCAGTCCTAGAGGCGTGGCTGCAGCAGACGGTGCCGGTGCAGCAGACCTGCAGGGCCAATGAGGTCTGCTCTGCCTTCTCTGACTGCGTCTGTGAGGAGAACTGTGGAAGAGAAGCTCTGACCATGTGGCTGCTGCAGCAGGACGGACGAGACAAGAACGGTGTCCCGGTGGCCAAGAACGCCCCGCCCACCACAACGAACGCCCCGCCCACCACAAAGAACCCCCCGCCTGCTGTGAAGAAGACCCCGCCCACCCTTTACAACAGAGAACAGAAGGTAACCACAGCTTGTTTCATCCTTAACGTTTTATGTTATTTTTTAAACGTGGAGATGAAATGATATCACAGCTTCAGTCATGTGACAGGTTATTGTCACTGTCTGTGATCCGTTACTTTTATTCATTCTATTTACTTTACCTTTTATTGCTGGTTTAAAAGTTGCCTAGGTGGCATACATTTCTTAATCTGTCAGTTTGTCTGCAGTTGACAGGGGCTATACAATAATAGGGCACATTTTTATTTATTTTCTCGATTGGCTGCCCAGCAGAAGTATTATATTAGCAGAAGTTAATGCTAATATTTAAGGATTAAAACTTGGAAAGCTTTAAGTGAAGTTGACTGTGTTGTACTTGAAAGTATGTGAACTGTTTTCCATGGTCCAGTGTTTAAAAAAAAAATAACCAAAAGAGTTCGTAATATCGAGTCACAATAGATCTCGTATCGCCCCCTCACTATCGTATCGGGAGGTCCCTCAATGTTTAAAGTATCCATCAATATGATCACAATTCAACATTCGATCACAATCCTGAATCTTTAGTGATAAAGCACCGTCCTCTGGTCAAGAAGGGAAGTCAGTAATATCTTTTAATGAGACATTCATGTGATGAAGATGAGCAGAGAGAACATTCTAAACCTAAAGTAGCAGAACTAAGAGCAGTGATGATGTCATCAGTGACAGCTGGACTTGTTAGTTATATATATTGGACCTGGTGACCTGGTAATGTGACCTCCAGTGTGTCGCCTCCTCAGGTGCAGGCCATCCTAGATGCCTGGCTGCACCCCTCCTCCCCCTGCTCCCGCCTACTGCCCCTCACCACCCCGCTCTCTGATTGGCTGGTTCCTGATGAGGAGAAGGCTACAAGGGAGGAGCCCAGCTCCGTCTTCAAGCCAGCCTCCCCTTCCCCCTCCCTGCCGTGGACAGGAGGGGGTCATGATGACAAGTGGCTGTTGAAGAAGAGTCAGGCTCAGGTAACTGCATGCAACAGAGATCACGGGGCAGTGTGGGGGGGCAGATGAGAGACACATTCTTAAACTGTTGTGACCGTTCACAGGAGCGTCTGCTGTCACCTGTCTGTGACCTGTTCTCCTGCATGAACGTGGGCGGAGACAAAGACAAATGGCTGCACGAGTCTCCTGTCCAGGTGAGTCACAGTGTCCAGAGGATCAGACCCACCTGTTCAGATGTGAATGAATGGGAACGGGTGGGATCCGTTGTGGACTTGTGATGTCACCATATGTCAGGAAGTATTACGGTTTCATGGTTTTCACGACTATCGATACTAAAGATGGAAAAAGACACACAACAAGCAATATAAAGAGAATGAACAATACATTTATCACTATCATCATCTGTATACAGTTAGTTATTATAGGGTAACGTTTGGCTATTTCATAATAATAAAGGTTAGCTATTTTATTTAGTTGCCTTATCGTGGAAGGTTAGTCAGTGAATTTGTACTTCCTGTCATCATTAGCAGTATATCAGTTTGGGACTTTTATTGTGAAGGGTCACCAACAGAAGTTGATCTGTCTCGGGAGTGAGGTTTTGTGACTAGTGAAAGTGAAACTATTGTCCTGGAGAGGGGGGGGGGGGGTGCGTGCGTGTGTGTGTGTGTGTCAGCCGCTGCTTTTGGTCATAAACTGAAAGTAAACAAGGATTTTACTTCTCAAATCAAGTTCTTTTGTCCAGTGTTGTTGGAAATAAGGCTGTTACGTAAGTTTGTTTTAGTGGCGCACACACACACACACACACACAGGAGGCAAGACACCAGGTGTGAACTTGTTTTTCTCATCACTTGTGTCTCTTTCTCTCCAGATGTGACGTTGACGTTTCTTCTTCTGGCTTGATTGCCGATCAACGCACACGATCAAAACAGACTAACCATCGCCGCCTTCATCCTGTGACATCACCACGCTTAGCCACCACCCTCCTCCAATCAGGATCAGTCTTCATCTGACGGAACCTGTGCTGTGTTTAGGAACTGAGAAGCAGAGACTGAGAGAGTTTGTTTTTAACTGTTCAATGAATTTCCTGATTTGAGCCATTAAACGATCAGTGGATTGATCAGTTATTGATCCAGTTCATACAGGAGACCGTTGATCCTGGCAGCAGGAGGGGCGGGCTTTATTTTAATTATTCTGGTTTAAACAGCTGTTCTGTGTTTTTATGTTTTATCCTGTGATGCACATCTTGTCTGATTTTAGTTTCCATGACGACACCTGGTCTTTGCGTTCATCACTCCAGACGCAGCGTCTGATTGGTGGAGCTCGTCCTGTGTCGTTAGCCACCTGACAGATTTACAGAATTAAGGAGAGACAGCTGCATTTCCCATAATTCCTTGTGTGGAGGACGTCTGTCAGCTGACCGCTCAAATGACCCTGATTGGTGCTTTTTATTGCTATGATTCGCTTCAGAAATAAAAGATGATGACAACACTGCTCTGTGTGATATCACAGTTCATGCTAAGCTAACATGACAAGAAAATACAATTCAATGGACTTAATGTAGTCACATGATCTAACCTTGACCTTCATCAATCAAATATTAGTTATTATTATTAATGATTACACTTGTCAGAGTTTGACTGGAGCCTGATGACACATGTCAGGTGACCTGTGTCAATCTGTCTACCTGCAGCAGGCAGGTCTGAGGTCAGAGGTCACATAGGAAGATCAAACCATCCTTTATTAAAAGGAAAAGTGAAAATGCTCTCCCACAATTCTTTGCGACAGAACTAATAGTTTCCAATATCATCATAACTAAATATAAATATTAGAAATTGATATCACCAAAGCTACATATATGTAAATATGTATCAGTGTCCTGGCTCTACCACAGTGTCCCCACTTTCCATCCTGGAGAGGTACGTTAACAGGCTCTTCAGGAGAATGAAGCCTCTGAGCAGCCGGACCCGACTGTCCCCATCCAGCCTGAAGCTCGGTGCCGATCAGCTGTCTCCAGTGTTCACAGACACTTAAAACACCTAACTGGTGACATGTCAGGAGCCAGCCTGCATCAAATCCTCCACCATCATCCCCGAATAAACAAGGCCTAGAAGGCCCACAAGACTTAACGACCACAGAGCAGTCGCCCTGACTTTGTGGTAATAAAGTCTTTTGAACATCTTGTCCTGTCCCATCTGAGGGACATCACCCACCCTCTACAGTTCACCAACAAATCCAACAGATCAGTGGACGATACTGTAAACATGGCTCCACATCATCCTCCAGCCCCCGGACTCCCCAGGAACCTACACCAGGATCCTGTTTGTGGACTTCAGCTCTGCATTCAACACCATAATCCCAGATCTGCTCCACAACGAGCTCTCCCAGCTGAGCGTGCCTCCATCTGCAGGTGGATCACACAGTCTGAGAGGAGGCAGTGGGTCTCCCGGACCCCTCCCACCCTGGGCATGGACTCTTGGTGCCCCGCCACTTCATCAGGACCAAAACCTCTGTGACGCCATAAAACTGCTGCTGCTCATCGATGAGACCTTGGAGCCTCTCACTGCACTGATGGCCCTGAGACACTTTGACTTCCTGTGGACCATAACTGTCCTTTACACCATTCCTCGACACACAATACTACAAATACACCACATGATTATTGATGATTTTGGATAAGGACTGGTGATTATTGGTGAGTGATTGATGAACACATCTGGAGAACACTACAGATTCCGGTTGTGATGAGAAGATGCAATAGAACTAACGTTGCAGTTTTCGGTTGGTCTTTAAAAACACTTCATCGTTTTTATCCCCTCAAGCTTTTTCTACAAACTTATAAAAGATACACTGACATTGATCCATCACTTGTTTCAGTCAATCAGTGATGGATCAATATTACGTTATTCAATCGGTCTTATTTCAATAAACATCACATATCAACAATTCTAAATGTTTATATTTCTAATTGAAACCAAAAAATGTGTCAATTCAACAATAAAAACAAAATGTAATGAAAACACCTCATAAAAGTTACTGGTTATTTTCTGCTTGTTTACGTATTATTTGTTGTTATGTTTGCTTTGTTAGTTGTTAATGCTGTTTGTAAATAAAGCATTAAAAAAAAGCCTTCTGGCGTTTTACGACATCTCGCGACGTCCGTCTGTATTTTACGGTCGTCCAATCAAATTGCACGCACCGTGCGGGCTGCGCATGAGCTCAGCCAATCACAGAGCAGAGAGGACCCGCGCAGTTTGGCGCTGGTCGCCTATCTGCCGCGACGTCTCGTTGACTGTGAACGGAGATCTGCCGCTCTGGTGCCGCTCTGCTGCCGCCCCCTGCCGCAGCAGCGGACGTTAGCAGCAGCTTCTTCCCTGCTCAGAGGTGCTACAGAACCAAGCCAGGACCAGGACCCAGACCCGAACCAGGATCAGAGCCAGGACCCGGACTCAGATCCGGATCAGGACCAGAGCCAGGACCCGGACTCAGATCCGGACTAGGACCAGATCCAGGACCCGGACTCGGACCAGGACCAGAGCCAGGATCAGGACGAACCGAGGTAGAATCAATCACTAGTAGAAAACGGCGCGCGCGGGTGTTCACGCGGGGGTCTGTGTGTGCGCGTGTGGGCAATTGAAGAAAATGGTAATTTTAATAGAAAACCCGGTGGGCCTCATCTTCATCATCACCTTATCATCCTCTACATCATCATCATAATCATCATCATCCTCTTCATCATCACCATCTTCATCACTATCAATCATTCACATGTTATCTGTCTCACAGATGTTCAGAAGGATCAACTTCCTGTTCTTAACTGAACACGAGTCAAACAGAAACTTAGTGATCAGTGATGAAGCTCAGTCCCATGTGAGGATCCTCTCCAGGACACACACATGCTGATGGAACACAATACAACATCACAACAACACAACAACAGGACTCACTACATGAGAAGAACCAGTTTGTGTCTTCATGTTTAAAGTGTTTCTACATCATGTGTGATGGAGATGAAGGAGCAGATGAACTGAGGAGCTCCTGATGGTAGAAGATGTGAGGAGACATGTTGTGTATCAAGAAGACTGGTTCTGATCAAAGTCCTCGATCAGCTGACACCGTCAGGAGCTATGGTCCGTGATCACAGTCTGTGATCCACCATCAGGATCCATGATGTGCTGAAGCTGTGAGGAGAAATCTTATATATCAAGCAGTCTAGTTGTGATCATAGTCCACGATCAGGATCAACCAGGATCCACCATCAGGATCCCGATGTGGATCTGCGGACTATGAGGCAAAGTGACTCTGGGGGAGAAGTGAAGTCAGTAACATTTACTGTTAAGATATATAAATATCTTTGATGAGATAAGGATGGAGAAGAGGAAGGAGAAGCTGGAAAGAGAAGCTCCGTGTGTCATGTGACCCCGACCTTGAAGACCTACATTAGCAGAACTGAGATCAGGTCTAAGACAAACCTGGACCGGCTCTAACTAGAACCTTTATCCTAAAGGAAGGTTTTACTCCTAAACGTACAGATGGAGTCTGCCTCCCGAACTGAAAGTGGGAGTAATTCCACAGCAGAGGAGCTTGATGCTGAAGCTCTGGCTCCTCCTCCTCCTCCTCCTCCTCCTCCTCCTCCTCTAGAGACTTTAGGGACAACAGCCTGAATTCTGGGAGCTCAGGGTTCTAGTGGTGATAAGGTACGATCAGCTCTTTGAGGTATAATGGTGCAGTGTTATTAATGTAGGTGAGGAGGAGGATTTTAAATTCTATTCTTGATGTAACAGGAAGTCAGTGTAGTGGAGCTAACACGGGACACATGTGGTCTCTGTCCCTGGTTCTTATCAGGACACTTCCTGCAGCATTTAGGACAAACTGCAGAGTCTTTGTTGTTTTTTTAAATTGTAAAAAATAGCAGATATAATAGCAATACATGGCAATAAAAAGAATTATGATTCTGATTCTGATTTAACGACGTCCTGCTGGAGCCGGATAATAATGAATTACAAGAATCACGTCTGGATGGAACAAAGACGTGGACTCGTTCGTCAACGTCTTGTTAAGAAAGAACATGTTTGAGACGTTACGCAAGTGGAAGAAGGCGGTCCTAGAAATGTGTTTTAAATGGGAATCAAAGGACAGATCAGGATCAAAGATGACTCCCAGATTCCTGTGGTTCATTGGAAGCAAAGACCATGTTGTCTTGTACAGCTTCATCATCATCATCATCCTCTTCATACCCATCAGCATCCTGTTCATCATCACCTTCCAGATTTTCATCATCTCTATTCTATTATTACCTTTTTATTTAAAATAATTCATTATTGATATTTTTTTATTGAATCTTTATTTTTTTAATTTAATTCTATACTTTATTTTATTAATTCCAATGTTTTGGATTTCATTTTATTTTACCACGCTTTATTCTGAAAGTCAATCCACCATACTTCCGTTCTTCGCAACCATCTAATCCTTCCCACAATGCTTTGTGTCCGTGCTTCCTGTTTATTGTGACCGTCTCCGCCGGTAAAGCCTCCCGTTCTCTCCGGTTTCCCGCCGTTAAGCACCGGTGAGTAACCGAATCCCGGAGCCTTTTCCCGCCAGGCCCGGAGCCGTGCGTGCTGCGCGTGCTGCGCGCGCTGCGCTGCTCTGTTCAGCGGAGAAGAAGAAACTGGGTTCGAGCCCGGAAACGTGCGATCGGTGTGAAACGGTTAAAGATCCGACGCTTGTGACCGAACGGGAAGATTTCACGTTAAAGTGACGTCATGCGCGACTTTTAACGAACAGCTCTGTCGCCTTGTTGGGCTCCTGACGTCACACTAACGTTAAAAATTACGTTTGGTTAGTCGCAGAGTAGCAGACACTTTTTATTTATATATATCTGTAGCATTTATTTTTACAGTATAAATAATGCCATAACTAAATATGAAGTATATGTATATGAACGGAATCTGATATTGTTTATAATCAATAATGATGATAAACGCTCCTCCTCCTCAGGCCTGTGGCTCCTCCTCCTCTCTTCCTCTCCTGCGCTCTCTTCAGATGGAGGACTCGGAGGCGGAGCTGGCGGTGTCGGAGGCCGACGCCCTGGGCGCAGACTTCATCACGGTGGAGCTGGACACGCAGCCCATCGAGTACGTGGTGAAGTGGGCCGAGGTCGGGTCCAAGTTCACCATCTCCTGCGTGAAGAAGGACTCGGAGGACGCCTCGGACCTGCCGGCCGAGCAGCTGAAGATAGAGACGGACGAGGCCTTCTTCGCCCCGTACGAGGAGGTGTTCCCCTGTGAGGTGACGGAGCAGAGCGTGGAGATCAAGACGGACTCTGACGAGGAGGAGGAGGAGGAGGAGGACACCGAGGAGGAGCAGGAGGTGCTGGTGGAGGCGGGGAGCAGCCAACTGGACGGCGAGGTTGATTCGGACCAGGCCGACTTTGAGTCGGACGAGCGGCAGTACCGCTGCAGCTACTGCAGGAAGTGCTATAGCCACGCCTCCAGCCTGTACCGCCACCAGCAGACGCACACCGGGAAGAACGCCGGTGCACCGCCCCCCCCCCGAGCGGGCGCTGGAGCCGAGTCATCAGGACGCACGCTACACCTGCCCCCACTGTGGGATGAGCTTCAAGGGCAGCAGGTCTGTACTCACACTGTTTACTTCTTTGGAACCAGGGCCCTGGTCTGATCCTGGGTCTGATCCTGGGTCTGATCCAGGGTCTGATCCTGGGTCTGAACCAGGGTCTGATCCAGGGTCTGATGCTGGATCTGAACCAGGGTCTGATGCTGGATCTGAACCAGGGACTGATGCTGGATCTGAACCAGGGTCTGATCCTGGGTCTGATCCTTTCTGCTTCTTGTCGGACTCACTGAACTCCACAGCCTCTGGTTCAGCCTCGTTCTTTGAGTCCTCTCTTCTGTCTCATGTCCTCTCGGCTCTGGAGCTGCTGCTCGGACCATCTCACACGTTCCACACAGAACCTCAGCTTCACATCTCAATTACTCTGAAATGTGTTTACACTAGAACCAAGAAACCTTCAACTTTCCAAACAACAAAGCAGTTTCCACTTGGTGTTAATAAGAGTTAATAAAAGTCTTCGGTTGAACAAATGTTCACGTTTAGCTTGTAAAGTTTACGTTTGTCACTTCGAGTTGAACGAGACTAAACTTCCTCCAGAGAGAGAGAGAGAGAGAGAGAGAGAGAGAGAGAGAGAGAGAGAGAGAGAGAGAGAGAGAGAGAGAGAGAGAGAGAGAGAGAGAGAGAGAGAGAGAGAGAGAGAGAGAGAGAGAGAGAGAGAGAGAGAGAGAGAGAGAGAGAGAGAGAGAGAGAGAGAGAGAGAGAGAGAGAGAGAGAGAGAGAGAGAGAGAGAGAGAGAGAGAGAGAGAGAGAGAGAGATCGATCTAATGGCGGGATGTTTGTTTACCTGTCAGGATGCTGGGGAGTCACCTGCGGCTGCACGGCAAGCGGCGGATTCACCCCTGCAACATCTGTGGGAAGGAGTTCAACCACAGCTCGAGTCTGTCGCGCCACCGCCTCATCCACAAGAAAGGAAAAGGAATCCCTAAGGACGCCGCCCTCAGCCCCACTGTGTCCTCCCAGCGCCGTTCGCTGAAGACAGGCAGGAAGAACAAGAAGACCAAGAGGCAGCAGCACGTAGCGGCCGCCATCGTTCAGAGTCAGGGTGGAGACAAGTTCTACGCCTGTCCGCAGTGTGACATGAGCTTCAGGACGTCCACACAGCTGTCCAAACACCAGGTGACCCACGTCAAGGAGCTGCTGGACAACTACACGCCGGGGAAGGAGAACCTGGGCGAGACCTCGTCCGACCTCAAGATTCGCCTCAAGCTCTGCTCCCGGGACAAGCCCAACTTCTACACCCTGTGTAAGAAGAACCGCCGCCGGGCAGTCCGTGCCGGGAAGCGGGCTGCCACCCCCTCCGAAGAGGAGGAGGGGGGAGGAGCCAGTCATCACGGCTGCAGCCTGTGTGGGAAGCGCTTTAGCCACGCCTCCAGCCTGGCACGGCACCAGCAGACCCACAGGGCGGGGGAGGGCGGGGCGGGGGAAGCTGCAGCAGCACCAGAAGCAGGTTCACACGAAGTCCGGACTTCCTCCCGCCAAGAACAAGACCTACACCTGCGCAGCCTGCAACAAGACCTTCATGCACTCGTCCAGCTTCTCCCGCCACAAGAAGGCTCACGTGGAGGAGGAGCAGCGGGCCCACGGCGCCACCGCCACCAAGCACCGGAAGAGACCCATGTTGGACGAGACCGCCCCGTTGGAGTCCGACACAGAGTGACGCTGACCAGCTCTGGGTTCAGGACCTGCGCTTAGTTGGTTCTGAAACTGTGTTGGTTCTGAACTGGTTTGAGACCACCAATAAGTCCTCGACCAGTTCTGGGCTCCTGGACGTCCAGACTTTGGGACCTGGTCGGTTCATCTCTGTAGATAACAGCAGGACGTCCTTATAAGGTCAAATCTGATGGTTAGATTTAAAGTGCCCCCCTCAGCCCCCCCCCAGCCATGTTTCCCATCAGCCCCGGGACTTCTGTCAGCTCGCACAGCATTCTGGGAAACTGATCGTATGGAAGTTTATTTACTACGAAGTTTTAGATCCTGAAACTCGTTTACGTTTTATTTATTTATTCAGATTCCCACTTTGTTTTTCTCAGAATCAGCTGATGTTTGTCGGAGCCGCGGCTCGTCTCCGTGTTTCTCCCTCGGTGACTTCAAGGTCCACTTCCTGGTCCACTTCCTCCCGAGTGATTCTGATTGGCTGACGTTCGCATTGGTTATCGGTCAGATCAGTTTAAATTGTGAAACCGGAGTCGAGTAGATCGCTCCGACCTGCTCCACATTGACATTTGCATGAAGACTATTACCTGCAGCTTGTCGGCCATATCTCTAGTTTTTCA